>NC_021160.2:36778329-36833914 GCF_000331145.2 Cicer arietinum | reverse complement strand
TATATATATATATTGTTCACATTACATATTAGAATAAAATTATATATTCCCATACACATTGCACATATTTAATTAATTGTAGACATCATCATCGATATTTGATGACTAAATTAAGTCATTGTCTTTATCATCCTCTAATCAACTAGCATATATCTTCGCCAAGCCTTTTCTTAAAGATTCATTCTATAAGATACGAAGAAAACTTATCATCTAAATGAAAATGATCTCTTATACAAGGTATTGATGCTTTGTAAGTCATTTCATTTAAATTCTTAAAATTGCTGATGTATGAGTTAGACATGTTTAACTTATAACTATGCTTTTGATGTTATATTCCCTACCTTGTGATATGCTTTTATTTCCTATATACTTTGTATGCTTGGAATATTTGTCTGTTATTTTTCTTCATTTTTGATCATGTCAAAAGGGGGAGAAAAGTTTATGCTATTGTTGTTAAAGAATTTGTAGATTTTCAAAACTTTCAAAACATGATGGCATGAACTCAAGATCAAATGGGGAGTAAGTATGTATTAAGGGGGAGAAAAATCAAAACGTTTAACACTTTGAAGTTTCAACAACAACAAGGTTTTATCATCATAAAAAGGAGGAGAATGAAAAATATTTATGTATTTTATGAAGACAAAGACTAAGGAAAATGATCAAGTTACAAGTTCAAAGAGAAGTCAACAATCAAGTCAACTATTTTCAATATGCTAGAAGACTTATAGTTTAAGGTACTTGATGCAATCTAATAATACATTTCAAAAGCACATGAGAACCTTCTATTTTAGCATATGAATCAAAAGAATTTTCAAAGTGTCAAAACACATAAATAATATCAAGTTTTTGACAAAAGTCAAAGTTGTATTCGACTACATATATGTGTGGCCGAATATAGATGAAGTCAGTAGCAAAAACTACACATATATATTCGACTACAACATGTTGTAGCTGAATACAAACTCTAGTCAATAGCAAAAACTGCATATTTGTATTCGACTACCGAATGTTGTAGCCGAATACAAATACCAAGTCAGTAGCTAAAAATGTACTTTTGTATTCAACTACAACATGATGTAGCCGAATACAAAACCAAGTCAGTGACAAAATTCAATCATCTGTATTCGACTACAAGGATTTGTATCCGAATACAAGGTTGAAATTTTGAATTAAAACTGAATGTTATAGAGGTGTATTTGACAACACTTAAGTTGTAGCTGAATACAACTGCGAAGCAATGCAATTATTCAATTTAGATTTAATTTGGATCATTAGATATGTTCATCAAACCTCTAAGAACGATTGTCACTGATCTTAAGTGATGTCTAAGGAGTATAAATACTTCTTAGTTTCATATTTAAGAAAAACAGAACTTTCACATCAATCTTAGAACAACTTTGAGTAAACTTTTTGAAATATTTTGAGTTATTCAAAGTATTACTTTCATATTTCATGTACATATTTTACATTTTCATATCATTGAGAAATATTTTCTACTGTACTTGAAATTTTATCAGACTGTTATCATTGTACAAGAAAGCATCAACTGTTATATCTTATTGATTTCAGTCAAAATCATTGTTGTAAAACCATTCTAGTTATTGTGTTAATTGAAGAAAGTGTTGTACTTTCTTCAAGTGTTGTAAACTAGGATAGTGGTGTAATATCTTAGGCAGATTGTTAGAAGTCTGTAACAGAAGTCTTAGAGTTAGACTTGTATTTATTCTAACAATAGTGGAAAATCTCTTGTGGTGTGAAAAATGACTGGATGTACCCTTGATTGAAAGGGGAACCATGGTAAATTGTCGTGTTCTTTATTTTTCTACCATTTACAATTTACCATATCCTAAATCTTAGTTAGAAAAATAATCCACTAAGTCTCTAAAAACCTGAAAATTCCTAAATACCTAATTCACCCCCTCTTAAGTGCGCCTCTGTACTAACAAATTGAGCCTTTAACTCCAACTTTATTATTCACTAGCCGTTTTGAATAATGCATGAACCTATACTATAAATGAAATGTACAATAAGTTCTAAGTGTGTGTGTGTCTATATATATATATATATATATATTAGCTTTCAAATTGAGACATCCATCTATATTGAAGTGGTCCACAAAGCCTAACTTTATTTAGAAAATGCACGAGAGATGCTCTATTAAATAAATAAAAACTTGGGGGGAATATTTTTTCTAACCTATATAGAATAATTGGAATATCGTTTTCCATCTTGATGAGATCTTCATCTCTGAGTGTTGCAGAACAAATTTTTTTGAAATATTGACTCACTTCAATAAATGGGTTCAATACTTGTGTCGAAAAAACAATAAAGGCAATTGGAAGTAAACACTCTAAAAAATATGACAATCATGACTTTTCATCTCATTCATCCTCCCATTTACTACATCGGCATATCTCGCTAAATTAGGACAATAACCGTCAAGTGTCTTCAAATCTTTGATCCAACGACAAACGGATTTGGCTTCTTCAGCAGATAAAGTATAATTTGTATGGGTTTTAGAGTCTTCCTATCGTGCTCCACCAACTACAAATCTGACCATCTGCAATATAGACCTAGTCTTTTCTAGCTTTGTCATTATCTTCTATTTTTCCTTTCACACTCCTGACAGTGTTAAATATGTTGTCAAATTTTTTTTCTCGATATTCATAACATCGAGATTGTGCATCAAAAGATTGTCTTTCCAATATGGAAGATCCCAAAAATGACATATTTTTGTCTAATTGTGCCATTGTCCCTAATCTTGTTTCGATATGAATTTAAGCAGTGGTCATAGAGTTTCTCATAGCCATTGGGAAATATAACTTTATACATTCTAAATGCGTGATTAGCAGGTAATAACCTACGATGTGAGTCAAGCCAGCCTTACCTTTGAAATTTAATGTAAATGCTTTTGTGTCTTCCATGCAAATAGGACAAGCCAATGGATTGTGTGTCCCTCGTCGTGACAACACTCCTTAAGGAGGGTAATCATTAATGGTCCACATTAAAACAACTCTCATAATACAATTTTGTTTTCGAGCAATATCGTATGTCAAGACAACACTCTACAACCTGTTCAAATCGTTAAACTAAGGTTGTAAATAAATATCAATACCAATTGTAGGATTATAATAACTTGATATCACGGCAGCCAAGAACATTTAATGTTTAGACATACACTTTTGAGGAGGAAGATTGTATGGAGTAACAATAACAAGCCAACAACAATAAGGAGTAGACCATGCTTGGATATATGGTGTAAATCCATATCAAGATAATCCAATTCTTACATTGCATGGATCTGACTCAAAATTAGGATGCATTTGATCAGGTGTTTCCATGACTGACCATTAGACGGATGTCACAATTCACCTGAATTTTTTCAATTCTCATAATGCAACATCATCTTTCTTGCAGTTTACATTGATGCAAACATTCTCCGCAATCTTGATACAATAGGTAGATAGAATATTGCATTCCTTGAAATTGCTTTTCCTCTAGTTTATGTGGCGATACCTTAGTTGTTAACAAAACCTACATTCGACTTAATTGACATCATTTATAACAAATTCATTGTTGTAATACAACATGCAATCTTTAACACAACAATCAATCTTCTTGGCACCTATCCTAACTTTGACACTAACTATTTAGCGTCGTAATAACTTTTCAAAAAAATATATCTAATAGGTGTTGCATCTAACATCTATGTATTCATCAAATCTAAAGCTAAATCAGGAACATGAAACTTAGACTTTAGATCTAAATGTCTAATACACATCGATAACTTTGATTTCGAGATCCTTCGAGCAACGATTTATTTGTCTTTTTCAAAAGACCATAATATCTCTTAGCTTCTTCATTTGGAAGTCCATTAGTGGCGCATATTCATCTTATTTGAATGAAAAACTAACTCCAACAAAATATGAAATTATATCGTTCATCACCTCAAAGTACTGATAATTATAATAATCTACACCTAACATGACAGTGCTACTGGAAAGACCTACGTTATTCTCTTCATGGATACTATTAATAAGCGTTGCCGAAAACTCTTCTTCATGATTAGTCCAAACCTAATAGTTAGGCAGAAATCCATCTTCATATAAATGCACTCTTATTTCATCTTCACTTTTGAAACATCTACATCTACATAAAAAACGTGGACATCTCATCCTTTTCTGCACAGTTGCAAAATTGAGAAACTCATCAACCTTGTTAGCAAAATATTGTTTAAGACCCATCCTTCCAGAAAATTCCAATCATGCATCCAACTACGATTCATATCTATACATATTATGAAAAGTTAATAAATTTAACACAATCATTAATTAGATCGATGTTTTATATATTAAATGCTTTATTTTTCAAAAGTATTATTTTGATATTAACAACTACAAAATACAAATAACAATTTATGATATACTTAATAGGTTGATTAAGGGAATATTTACGAACAATATAATAAATCATAACAGAGACTATAAACAAAAATAAAATATAAAATGATGTTTAATTAATTTTATCGTAAAATAAATCCTCATAAATTAAAATAAGGACTATAAAAGTATATAAAAAAATTTATGACTCAACTACAATTGTTTGTAACGACTAATAAAAGATATTAATATCACTAATTTTACTAATGTATTTTTAAAAAAAGTTACATTAAAATGAATATGTTTTACAGTTGTTTCAAAATTTTATTTATCATATACATGTAAACAAAGTTTCAATTTTTTTTCTTTTTACAAATCATATAACATTTTAACATTTTAAATATGAACTTTTTATGTCTTTTGGAAACAATGTAGTTTCTTTTATATGTATCATATTATATATTTCATAATTAGATCAATATTATAAATTTGCTTTCTCTTTAGAAGTATTATTTTGTTGTTGAATAAAATTATAATTTCTTAATAAAATAATATTTTACTAACATAATATATCATAATAAAAATAACTACAATAAAAAATATAACTTTTTATCAATATTTTAAAAAATAACTACATTTTAATTTGAGTAAAAATTTTACAATATAAATATTTTCTATCATTTTTTTTTACAAATCTTACTAATATTAAACTTTAAAAATAATATATTTGAAATTCTAAAATTAAATACTAGTAGTAATAACACAATTGTCAAAATGAAAATTAAATAACATTAATTAAATAAATAACTTTAAATAAAAAATTAACATTAAAAAACAAAACATAACTTAAAACAAATACTTATCGAAAATCAATAGTGAAGCAAAGAATCAATCTAATACGAGAAACGTTACAATTGTTTTAAATAAAAGTCAAAGAAAAATATTTGTAAAGAAAATATATAGAAGGTAGAGAGAAAATTTAGAGAGAAGTTAGAAGTAAGAAATGAGAGGAAGAATGCTAGAATGATAAATATAGTGACAAAATAGAGCATCTCTAGCGGCTCAAGATTGCATTTTTGGTGGCCCAAGCGACCACAAATGTCAATGGATTTATTAGACCTTTGTGGCGGCCTGTGCCATTAGAAACAATAGTGCAATTTGTGGCGGTTTTTGTCGCCAATAAGCAATAACGATAAGAATTTTGTGATGGTATATGCCGACACAAATTCCTACTAACATTTTCAATCAGTCAAATCAGGTTTTAGGGTGTAGGTAGCCACAAATTCAAATAATTTTCCCTTCAACAGTTTTGTGATCAACTTTGGTTCTCATAAAAGTTACAATTAGCGAAAATTTATTTTCGATTCGTGAAGGTTTTTTCAGCCAATAATAAAAACCAATTTGAATTTTAGTATTTGTCAAGACTTTTTTAGCTAGTAATTTGTTTTTGTTTTAGGAGTCTGATTTCATTTCAGATATAGAATAAGAAGGGTACCAGTGGACGTAATCACAATACGATTGTCATCAAGTGGTTTAGAATGATGGTATATATAGTGAGTTATTGTGTCCATTATTACTAGATTTCCTTGTCGTCAATTTAGTGGTCATGATTGAAGGTCCAGGTGTGTTACGGTGGATAGTAATTTCGGATTTCACTCATGGAAAGAGGTTGCCCTAGTTTCGATATGCTTTTGTGATGTCATTAGATTGAGTTAGAACGATCCAAAAATCACCTATCTTTATGTTGGCTTATGGACTAGAAAACTTTGAGTCTGACCCAAAACATGATCGATAAAGTAGTGGCAGATGCATGTTGTAGGCTACTTGGGTGACCCCTACATGATTTTGAATATTATACATATTAATATATATTATCAATGGTTGTATCTAGGGGAAGGGAGTAAGTAAATCCCTCACCATGAGTCACATTTTACAACCATTGGATTACATAGACCCAAATTGTATCATGCACCATACAATTTTAAATTTTTTTCTTCTAACTTCTCTCTCCTGAATTCACCTCCACTACTACCACTAACTCTTCTTCACCACCACTATAACCCCTATTCAAAGTTCAAACTTGAAATTCTTGTACCTAACGTAGCAACCCTTGTCGACTCCTCCAGCATTAACTATGCATAGTAGCATCACAACCCTTTTGTCGCATTGTTTTCTATCGCTATTAGATATAGTTACATTAGTAGGCTTAGTCAAGATTGTTTGTTATGACTTAGTCTTCTCAATTTGTTAAGAGCAACTAGTTCAATTAGATTAGTTACATTAGTTACATCCTTTTTCTTTTTGTACTTTCCCATATATAAATAACTTGTATTGAATCATTATTAAAAATTGATAATAAAGGTAATTAAGTAATACACCATGTGTTTATCATAACAATAATATGTTATCAGTTGACAAAATTTCTTTAATCTATTTCAATCATTCTTCATCATTCTACCGTATTCTCTATTCTTCACAATCTTCTTCCATGGCTGATGAACCAAGGCCCACAAATTCCAAAAACAAATTCCCCATGGCTGAAGACCCAACTCTTAACCCTCAAAGCCTATATTACCTTCATCCTGACGAAAATCCTAACTCCGTTCTTGTTGGACCGCTGTTGAATGACAATAACTACCATAATTGGAACAAATGCATGAAACGAGCATTATCATCCAAGAACAAGCTTTCATTCATTAATGGTTCCCTTCCTTAACCTTTTTCCAACGATCCATTTCAAATTGTGGGATCGCTATAATAATATTGTTTTTTCATGAATTGCGTGAACCCTAGCTCCTCACATCGCACAAAGCGCAATTTGTTTCGAAAACACCACTGAATTGTGGAAGGACATTCAAGAACGATTTACCAAGGGCAACCATTTCAGGGTTTCAAATTTTCTCAAAGATTTGCATTCCATCAAACAAGGTGATTGTACCCTCTTTGCTTACTTTAATGATTTGAAAATACAATGGGATAAGTTGGGATTTCTACGCCTTACCCCTTTTTGTTCTTGTTCCACTAGTTGTTCTTGTTCACTAAGCATCGTTGTGGCTACGTAAAAACACAATGAATACATCATCTGCTTCTTAAAAGGGCTCAATGACAACTAAAATATTGCAAGAACTCAGATATTACTCATGGATCCATTTCCCTTCTTAAGAAAGGCATATTCACTTGTGGTTCAATAAGACAATTCCTCAAATCCCAACAAACATGACTCAAATGCTTCACACGCCAAACCTTCCTTTACTCAAGGCAATGGGAGAGGTTGTGGTCAATCACAACCCAATATGGTTTGCACCCACTGCAAAAAGACCAATCACACAATAGAAACTTGCTATTTCAAGCATGGATTCCTCCTGAGTTACAAATCTTCTCCCCAACAGACTTTAGAGACTTCTGATATCTAGAAATCTCAACCTACAAACAATCTCAATGTTGATTTTTCACTTCTTACACGTGAAGATTATCAACAATTAGTTTCCATACTTAAAGCTTCTAAGGTAACTTTTTCAAATTATAATTCCACCAACAAGGAGAATAGTTCTCCTTCTGACTCCCAAACTATTTCAAGTATTTCCAAATTAGGTACATATAACTCTTCTCACAATATTTGGATTTTAGATTCTAGTGTTTTTGACCATGTTTGCCCTAATATTCATTGCTTTATCACTATTCAATTTATTAAACTTATTTTTGTTTTGTTTCTTGATAGTATGAATGTGTTTTCACATTTTTCTAGCACCATTTTCTTTACACCAACATTTTTCTTAACTAATATTTTGTTCATTCCTCAATTTTGATTTAGCTTAATTTCTATTTCTTAATTTACTTAAAATCTCAATTGTCAGTTGGTTTTCTCACATAGTTTTTGTGTGATTCAGGATATGGTTACCAAGAAGATGATTGAGAATGTAGAGCTTCATAATAATCTCTACATCCTTAATCACTCACCTTCTAGACATTCGTTTCCTAATAGCTTTCAAACTATTTTAGATTCTAGATTTGGCAATAATGTAATTATTATTTCTTGTAATTCTTTTTTTATCTTTGGCACTTTCGATTAGGACACCTATCTTTTACTATTTCAAGCACCATGCGTAAACAATTTCCTTGCATTTCTATTAATAAAGATTTGGTTTGCCACTCTTGTCATTTGACTAAACAATGTAAATTACTGTTTTCTTCAAGTACCACTTAGTCTTTACATGCCGTTAACCTTTTACACATGGATATATGGGGCCATGTTAATCAAATTTTTTTAGCTTTAGAAGGTTTTGCATATATTTTTTTTTTCAATTTTAGATGATTTTACACGACACACGTGAGTTTTTCTTATGAGGACCAAATCTGAAACAAGAACCTATATTAAGGATTTGGTTTCTTATGTTTTCAATCAATTTTCACGTACAATCAAAACTATTAGAAGTGATAATGGCTTAGAATTTCTCATGCCTGAATTTTATTATTCACTAGGTATTATTCACCATATTGCATGTGTTCAAACTCCTGAACAAAACTCTATTGTGGAATGCAAACTTCAATATATCTTAAACTTTACTCGTGCTATTTTATTCCATGCTCATTTGCCTAAATGTTTTCAGTCTGATGCTCTAAAACATGATGTTTACATCATTAATCGGATTTGCACCCCTGTTTTGAATCCTTAAAGCTCCTTACGAAATGTTATACACTGATGACTCTTCATCATATGCATATTTTCCCACTATTTTAGTTTTATTTATCCTCAACCATTAGTTAAATTAAGGATTTATTTGATATATTTTGTTGATTTTTGTTCTTTGAGTTAATAAAAAGGTTTGTATTTTATTTTATTGATTAAGTAGGAATTTTTTGTAATTTTACATTGCGTTTTGTTTTAGTGCAGTGCTGAATTTTGGTGAGAAATCAACATGACATATGTAGAGTACTTCAGCCATATATGGAGTTGTAGATGTCCAATTGGAGGCAAACCAAGTGCAAATGAAAGCTAAGATCCATAGCTACAACTTTCATGAAGACACCGAAACCAAATTCAGATTCGAAAGAGGAGAAACGTGCAATATACGCCGGAAAACAGATGCTGAGCGCCTGGAGCGCGCCCAAGCGCACCTGAAGCGCTTTTTCCAGCATTTGCTACTGCCTAAACGCGCCTGGGGCGCGCGACGCGCACCAACAACCATAAAAACGCAGAGTTTTACTGTTTTAGGGATCTTTTTGACTCTTGGGAAGTTAGGAGACTTATGCCCTAGCATAAAAACTCAAAGACGACCGTTTCTAACGCCATTGGAGCAGTTTTATCAAGAATCATTCATGAATCCTTCTTGTAATTCTTCTCTAATCTCTATCTCTTTTATCTCTGTCATGAGTAACTAAACCCTATTTGTTAGGGATGAGTGTAACAAGATGAAACCCTTATTTTTATGATTTGATTTCTAATTATATGAATGAGTTTATTGAATTATTTTTTATTGCTTGATCAACATTAAAATATTCTACGATATGTATTTTAAAACGGAAGTGGACTTTACAAATGCTTGAGATGAGAAATTCATGAATTTTTAGTCTAGACATAGGTGCAGGTCATGAAACCAATTAAATTAGTTGCAAAGCAATAATTTACAAGAGAATTTTTATTCGGTAATGCTTAATTCTAATCTTAAATCTACTAAGGAATTAGGGGTTACTTTGGAATTAAAGGTTCTGTCACTAAGACATTAGGGCAAGAATAATAAAGAGAATGCGGTAATAATTCAATAAAGGAATTCAATAACTATGATCAAATTAGACACCAAGGTTGGATTCGAAGTGAAACTCATCCCTGATATTTTTCTCAATTTATAAAGATCAATTTTACTACTGTTGTCAATTTTAAATATTATTTCAATCAACTTGGGAAATTTTTGTTCAATTTTAGTAACTAAATATAATTCAATAGTAAAATGCAATCCTTGAGTTCGACACTCGGTACTGCCGTTTTGTTATTATTTGCAACGATTCAGTACACTTGCTGAAACGCTATCATACATTATTTCTCCAAATTTTATTGAACTGAAAATTATTAGTTGCTTGACATATGCTACTACTTTAACTAATGCCTCCACAAATTAGAACCTTGTGCAAGAAAAAACATTTTCTTGGGTCTTAAGATTGACACAAAAGGTCCTATTTTAATTGATTTGCATACCCGATGCTACTTTTATCTCTAAATATGTTATCTTTATGAATCTATTATTCGTTATCCTTAAATAATGTGACTGCCATTGTTTTAGATTATGACACTAACACTTATGATGTCCTTTTTTTATATAATTATGTTGTGATGAATCCCCTACCCTATAATTCCAATTATGCTATTGCTTTGGATCTCGATGACTATCATGTTGTTCCATCTTCTCATGATTCTCCTTGCATAAATGATTCTATTGTTCATCATACTAATCTTGAGATTGTTTCTTTAAGAAGATTTGATAGGCATCATCATCCCGTGCATACTTAAATGATTTTCAATGTAATTTTGTTTTGCATCATGATAATATGCCCCATTACATTCCTTATCTATTGTATAATCTTATCATAAATTTCCTCTATCTCACTTTAAGTACATCACTGCTCTCACTGTTAGTCATGAGCCATCTCATTATAAGTATGCTATTAAACTTGATGTCTGGATTAAGATCATGGAGATTGCAATAGATGCTTTAAATAACAACAACACTTGAGTGATAACTAAATTACCACAAGGCAAAAAGCCCATTGGTTGCAATTGGGTATATAAAATCAAACATAATTCTGATGAAAGAATTGAAAGGTATAAGGCTAGATTAGTTGCCAAGGGTTTTAATCAAATTAAAGATATAGACTACTTTCACACTTATTCTCCAGTTGCCAAACTAACCACTGCAAGACTACTACTTGTCTTAACCTCTTCTAATAATTGGTTTTTACATCAATTGGGTGTGCATAATGCTTTCTTACATGGAGAATTTGATGAGGAGGTTTATATGAACCTACTCCGGGTATGTCCACTACTCATCCATACCATGTATGTAAATTTTTAAAATCACTTTATGGACTTAAACAATCTAGTAGAGAATGGTTTGTTAAATTGTCCATTGTCTTTCTTTCTAAAAGATATATTCAATCTTCATATGATAATAATCTAGTAGACCATGTTCCAGATTTTTATCATTTTATCTAAGACAAAAAGACATTTATAAATTTTATTAATTATATGAATAATTAATTGATATGAATGTATAGTGTATTTTCATCTTCTCTTTTATTTAAAGCTCTCTTAATTATTGTGTTTTGATATATTATTAATGCAGTTAGTTGATATAAAAATGAATTTTTTCTCTATATATTATGGATAACTGTTGATCTTTCTTCCAAATTCGGATTGTGACTTATGGATAACTTTTGATATTTCTTTCCAATGGTAAAATATCATATCTTATGCCGTCATGAAACATACACAAATAAAATAAAACTAACAAAGATGATTAATTCCATAATATTTCTCGCATCACAAATGGTTATTTGTTGAAACAGAAAAAAATGCAAGTGTGTTTAATAAAATGTAAAAAGACAAAGACATCATTTTCTATGATTAAGCAAGCACCCAAGGCATGAAAATTGATTCCTCATGCAAGGCATGCTTTGACTCTTGAAACTAATACTTTTACTCCCTACCTAATCTTTGATCTTTTAAATATTTTATGTTTGTCCTAAAATTTTGTTTCCTTTATTTTTTCTTAAAAACTCAAAAGTATGCATTAAATAAATTTTGTTTCTACTTAATGAATAAAGGTAAAAAAGACTAAAATTATTATTTCTTAATATGTATCAAATGTTAAAAGGGCCAAAGTTTTGGGATGGAGGAAATATTTGTTAGTCAGTCACAAATATGTCATTCTAGTAAAATATATTTATCCCAAATTATATATATCAATAAACTATATATTGACATATTTATTACTTTATCTTTTTCCAACTCCTTTCATTTATACTACTTCTAATCACTATTATAATTAAAAAAAAAAAAATGGTATCAAATATAGGTCACTATTGTAAATAAAAATTCACTATTTGTAATTTATTTAATGTTAATATTTTTAATATTACTTTAATAAAAATATTTAATATCGATAGTTGAATATCAATTAAATAAACAATTTAATAAATTTGATTTATATTTTACATAAAATTTTGTCAATAAACGTAAAAATATCTTTTTTTATAATAATAGTGACCGAAGAGATTTATACAATACTAATAACTACATTTATATCAAAGTGATTTATAATTTAAAAGTCAAAGGGATTTATAATTTTGAGATAGAAAGAGTAATTAGGAATGGTCACACACAAATGTAGAGACACAGCGCATAGCATGCAAAAGCAAAGATTATAATTAAAATATACAACCGACCATGGACCCATTAATTTCTTATCTTCATTGGGAACTCTCATACTTAAAAAGAAAAAGCAGAAAAAAAAGACATGACCTAATCACCTTAATATTAGAAAGTTCATCTGCCATTATTATATTTCACCCCAATGATTTGTGCTACGATTTGTGTCTTATTTCATCCATGATTTCACAACGCTCTTTTTGAACATAAAGAATACTAACAGTCGTAATTTGATTTATTTCTATATTTTATTACCTTGTGAAGAGAACATCAATGTCAATCGTAGACATCAAGATAGCACCTTCTTTACATGTCAAAAAATGAAATAGTATATTCACGCAATTCAAAAATATTCTAAAGTCTCATTTAAGGTGGTTTTTTATTTTATGTTATAAAATTTTCAAAGATAAAGGTAATTTCAGCTTTGAATTTTTAATTTAAAATATGAGTTAAGTTTTAGTTTTTTATTTTATTTAAATTGAATCACTTTTTTTAAACTCCGTTTCATTATAAATTCATTAAATATAAAAAATGTTAATAATTAAAATAATTAAAAATAAAATTAATAAATAATTATAAATTAAATTTTATTTATTTCAATCATCATTGTAATTTTTACGTAAACTTTATGAAATAAAAAACGATTTGATTTGTTTAGTGTCTAACACTACTTCATAAAATGCGTAAAATAAATAATTTTGTGTGGGTAGCCTTTGCCGGGATATTTTGATCATATAGACAGCGATGGGTTACTGAGATGGCCAGATGGGCCATTAGGTAACGTATTTATTATTATTATTATTATTATTATTATTATTATTATTATTATTATTATATTATTATTATTATTATTATTATTATTATTATTATTATTATTATTTAATAGTGATTGATTTTCATAACTCTTAGTTTGTCTTATTATTTAAACAGATTCAATATTCGTATATTTTAGAGAGCAAAATTCTTGTGTTGACTTATCGGTCATCTTTAGTATTTTTGATAGAAATATTGTCAAGTGAAATGTTATCCCTTATTTTATCACGAATGAGTCTTTTTAGAAATAAAATGCATCTTTCTATTTACAAATTCTCTTGATGTGTATAGGTTTCATTCTTGTCCACCCTTGCGTCACTTTTCAATTTTTCATTTTTTTATCAATAATAATATATGGTGTTGCAAAAGATTGTTATAGCTAACAATATATGTTTTTGGCGGTTATGACAAATATTATAGGTGTGGTGTAAGAAAAATGAAATATTAAATTTTTTAGGGTTTGGATCTAAATATGAGAATTTAGATTTGAAGATGAAGATTATTGAATTTGTTTAGTAATTAATTAATTAATTTTCAGTTTTTAATTAAATAATTAAATGAGTTAATAAAATAAATTTTAATTTTAAAATTGTCTAATCAATAACAATTACACAGTCACAATATGTCATTTCATCTAAAATTAGTCATATCACTACTTTTTTACTAAAAAAAATTCATAAATAATTTTTTTTAAAACTTGTTAGAATTTATCAAGCTATAAATCAAACAAAGAAAATTTATAAAAAATAAAATAATAACTAAATATATGTACGATGACCAAAAACATATTTACTTCCTTTGCTATGAAATAAATCTTATTGCGGTGCGAGAATTTGAAAATGTGGGTTGTTAAAGCACCTGTGTTGTGAAGGTGCATTATATTGTAGTGCGGCATATATCTGAAGGTGCATATATCTGCACAACTTTTATGGGATGTTGGGATTCCTTCGCAGTGATAAACTACATTGGCGTCGATGAAACATCGCTCTTAGATGATGATTATCTACAATAAGCAGATAATTTATAATAAAAGTGATTTTATAGAAATTTTTTAGTACAAGAAAATATTCATTCATCGATCAACAAATTTAGTTAAGTTAACCTTACACATTCATGAGGATGAAATTTCTATAACGAAGAGAGAATTGTAACATTTCATTTTCATAAAAAAAAAATACACAGAGATATAGATTTAATTAGATAATATTTGATTGCGTGGAGGACTGCAAATACGATACAAGATAATGTAGGTGGGAAATATTATGAAATAATCTTAAATTTTGAATTTCACCAAGCTTTGCAACGCGATATAATGGTTCGACGTGTGAAGATGTGCTTAATTTCTCATATGAAGTTTCCTGAATTTTGGTTTCTCATTACAGAACATGTTTTCCTAGTGCGAAGACGTTTTGACTCCCCGATATGTGGTAGTTAATGTTCTTAGTGCGGAGAAACGTCCTTACAATTTTGAAACAACACATAAATTACTTGTTTTAAAGGCTTGTGTTCTAGTGCGAAAGTGTTTTTTTACTATGCAAATTTTAATGACTTTATAAATAAACACTAGTCCAAACACCAGTGTCAAACAAGATTATAATATTTAGAGGTTGGTTTTCATGGGATCGATCTCATGAATTTAACTATATAAGATGAACAGGAATATCATATTTATCAACCATCTCGGGTTGGCCAATGCTTATGCCTTATTAAGCTAAATAATGGATTAATCATATTCTTTGAGTTAGTTACCGAAAAATGAATGTAGAAATATTTGTAGGTTGTTCTTGTATTTAATTATTACGCAATTATGATATTGTGATGTGTGACCACTGTCTATTTTTTCTTTGTTAATTGAATTGATGTGAATATTATGAATGTAATGATGATCGCGCTGCTCTATTTATTGTGAACATGTATAACTGATTTTATGTGTTATGATATAATATTTTTATATGATACAAACTGAAAATGTGTAAATGTGTCATACTTGATCTATGCATGCGATGGTCTCCTTTGTCAAACGAGTGACTTAAGACGACATAGGGGTCTTTGAACAATTTTGGTGGAGGTACAACTGTATGAAACTGATAGTGAAGGTCAGAGTCACGTCTGAGGGCGAGAGTAAACCTTGAGGATATTCTAAAGGAAATTACTAAGTGAAGTAGAGGTATAACTCTAAGGTTGAGAGTATCCATGCAACCCTCGTTTAATTCTAACTAGTCACTTACATGAGTCACAGGATTATGAGTTGAGTGTGTCTATGAGATTGTGGCCAATATTTGTGTTGATTGTCCATTTGCAACAACACTATAGTATAAGATCCAATATTTGCAGCAATATATTAGACATGTTGACTATAATGAGTTGCATAAGTGTGAGAGTGCATAAGAAAACAAAGAGGTTTGAAGTAAATATGTAACACCCTAACCCTGAAATAATGCACTAATAAAATTGTTGTAAAAATTGGTTTATCTTAGCATAAAATAATTAGTTGAGCAGTAGATAAAAATCAATCAAGAACATGATCAAATCAAATAAAGTTGGATTAAGGAACCACATTTGATTCACATACCAAATCTTCTCCGAATAACTTGGTGATGAGATACAATACAATGAAATCACACAAGTGGATGAACAACCGCATATGAGACTATTTTCTTATAGACCCACTTGACTCATCCCGAGACCCACATATGTGGCCGGAAGACTAAACTAAGGTCCCATGGTAGTTTTCGACCATTTAGTGCAACCTCTACGCCACTTACAAATTTCACTTTAGAATACTCCCAAGGTTTGATCTCCTTTGCATGCTCTGTAAGACCCTTAATTTTTAAATCTTAATTTATGCAATTTTATGATATTTTGTGAGTTAAATGTCAAAAATATATTTTTGGAGACCCGATTAAAATTATTGGTCGATGAATAATTTAGTTTACTTACGGTGAACCTTTTGTCGAAGAATTTTTTTTTCTGAATTGCGGCGACATTAGATATTTTTCTGAAAAAATGGTTTAAGAAGTGATGCGATGGGATGAGTGTAATGATGATTTTATAAAATATCTATATAATTAGATATTTGTTTGGGTTGGTTTTAATTCAAATATATATATATTTAGTTGAAAGGAAGAGAAATCGAAAAACATTTTCTCCCTCTTCAACATTGCCTTCATCTTCTTCCTCTGTTACCGAAGCTTTGTTTTTTTTTTTCTTTCAAAAAAACTCAAACCTCCACATTTCTTCTAGATCTAAGCTTTATTTTGTGAAGTGACAGAAGGAAAAGTTGCTCCTCTCCATGCTACGGTGCTAGTGAGCCAACTTTGGAAATGACGACGCAAGCAAAAATTTAACCGAAATTAATTGCAGTGTCGTAATCGTTTGTTAAAGCTACAATGGAGGTAAGGGCTCCTTCCAAATTTTTAGTCTACATATAGGATGCTATATGAGTATTTGTGGAGTTGGAATTTGGTGAAATTGATGTGGGATTTTGTGGAAAAGGAATTTAAGCCATTTATGTGTGTTTTGAGGGAATTAAATTTGATGTGTTTGAGGTATGTTGTTGTGAAAATTAATTTGGTGTGATTTATGTTTGAAAATGTGGAAATTTATGGGTGATTGATGATTGAACTTGGTGTGGATTTTGTGGAATTTGAATTGATCGAATATAATATAAATTGTGGATTAAATTTGATGTGTGGTGGTGGAAAATGGAGTTAATTCAATTTATGTATGGATTGAACTTGGAGATGTGATTTATGTGTGTTTGCGGAAATTGAAATTGGTATGAATAAATATGCTTGAGTATGCTCTGTGTTGTATTAAAAAAATCATTAGTGTTGAATGAGTATTAAAAATGAGGAATCTTTTAATAGTTGCATTTACTTAATGGTTGTGGGGAAAAGAGTCAGAGTATGCTCATGCATTTCATAGTACATGGTGACCGGATGGGCCATGGTGATAGTGGTGACCAGATGAGCCATGAGATGATGTCAAATGATTGGTTGGTTCATCTTATCCTTACGGGGATTATCACGTTGTGCTGATTTGTGAGAGATCGCAGTCTAGAATGTGCTGATATGTGAGCGATTGCACTCTAGAAAACATTGTAAGGCATGTGAAAGGCGACACTTTAGTAAATCGTGCGGGCCTGTGATGAGTGGCACCTTGGTAATTAGTACAAGGCATGTGATAAGTGGTACAATTATGATTTACGCCCCTTCGAGGAGGGTTTTGGTTGGAATTCCTGAATCATGCATTTTGGCATATACGCATTGAATTAGGGTGCTTGACACTCGAGTGGTGTTTATTATACTATGATGATGGTATATACATACTCAGTTGTTGTTTGCTATTGTGCCGTAATTGATTTGAGGTGTGAATTTGGGTTGACTAAGTTTCGATGTAATTATGTGTTCATAATTGATGTTATGAATGTTTGATGTGTGATTGAGGTGTGAATTTGTGGAGATTAATTAGGTGTGAATTATGTGTTCATAAATGATATTATGAATGTTCGAAGTGTTAATTGATTTAGAACCACTTTAAAACTGAAAATCTGCATTTTTCACAATTATATTCGAATACGACATGACTGTATTCGAATACGACAACACAGAGATTGCTACTGACTTATGATTTCACACTTGTATTCGAATACGATATGACTATATTCGAATACGTGTAATCGAATACGACAGGACTCTATTCGAATATGACATGATGATTTTTGCTACTGACTTATGAATTAGCACTATATTCGAATACGAGTTTGTTGTATTCGAATACGAAACTTCAGTTTTGTTAAAAACTTCATTTTTCAACTTTGAGTATGCATGTTTGGCATATGAAAACCCTTTCAAAGAGTATGCTAAGTTGAAAGATTATTTTGTGCATTTGAAAATTAAATGATATGTGATATTTGTTAATTTTGGTTGGTGACCCTTTACAATTATTGTGGAATTTTGGTTTTGCCCTCAGATGATACTATTATTGTGGTCCGAGCATATACCCTAAGTTATTAGAGTGTTGAGTCATGCTGGAATTGCAACAACATCGAAGATGCGACACAAAGATGATTTTTGGATTGGTAATCGGAAGTAGTGAGGCTTGATGCCACTAGTGGATCCTCAATACCTAATTACCCTCAGTTGGATAAATGATCAGCTTAGGGTTTTATTTATTCCCCATTTCTTATTTCAAGGTTGTTTTACGACGTGGTATTTCTTTTTTATTAAGTTGAATTTGTTTTGTTTTGAAAAAAAAAATACACTCGTGCTGTTAAATATCAGGGTGTCACATTGTGGTACCAGAGCTTTGGTTTAAATTTCTTTGGGGCTGTGATTTGGGTGTCTTAATCTGATCAAGAGTCGATGTTAGGGGTATCAAATAACTAGAGTCCAGGTGTGCTTTATGTTTTGTTGTTTTGGGTCAAGCATGATATGCTTAAGTAGTTTATTATTTCTTATGAGAAACAACGTGCCTTGTAGCACTTTAGATAGAATTGTAGTTAAAACATAGAACATTAGTCGACTTTGGTCGATGTGTGTCTCTGAATTCCTTAAATGTATCGGTCTAGGAAAGATAGGATTGAAGTGAATCATGACGACATGGGATTTATGAAGTGGTTCCAAGGATACATAAGCTATGTTATTGGTGTCACGTCGAAGATGAATAATATGGATGGATTAACATTAGACTGATAAGGGATTTCAATTAAAGATCTAGGGATTTTGTTAAGAAAACTATTAGATGTTTTCTTGGTTGATTTCAGGACGAGACTGGATGAAGTTTGATAACTATCAAAGAGATGTGAATATCATGGAATTGTTGAGAAGACAGGTCTTCCTTTCGGAATAGCGTTTGGTGTTTAGGTGTCTAGGAATAGACTTGTATTAAAGTTAAGGGGCATTGCACATTAGGGGTGAATACTACCTTGAGTAGGAAAAGGACGCTTTGAGGAATAGTTGATACCTTGAGGGGTAAGGTCGAGCATTCGAGTTAAACTAGATTCGCAACTTAGATTGTTAAGAATGAATCTCATGACGAGTATAGGAGTGAGAATATATATTTCTTTAATAAGTGACAAATCTCTGTGTGGTTTAGGAGATGGTAAGTATGGATAGTGATTTTAGATGAAACTATAGACGCGTAAGTCTGAATTTCAGGTGATGTCTGGATAAACATAAAGAGTTAATCCTTGATGTATTGAACCATATGTTTTTATTAAGTGGAATTGGAAGTATAGAGTACGAGAATACTTAGAGATTATAGCAAAGTAAGCCTTGAGTGTCTATTAAAGGATGGTAAACATTTGGCGAATGTGTATATTTTGATAGGATAAAGGGATTAATCAAGATTTTATTGGGAACCTTAAGATGGTTGATCTTTAAGTCGATGATTTAAAATCCACAAGGTTGGATGGGGGACCAAGTGACGTCTAACACTTTTATAATCGACGGAGTTGAGGTAGGCAAGTGATAAATAATTCATGTTAATGACGGAAGTGTTTGAAGATTTACTAAAAATGTTGTGTTATGACTAGAAGAGTTTTTAATTAATGAGATTACTAAGACGATTAGAGCCAATGATGAATAAGACCTTGTATTGTATCTTAAGAAGAAATGTAACAAATGATTTATAGCTTAGTTGTTGGTCTTGGTAAGTCAAGCGTTAAGATTTAAAATGAGTGTTTCAGTGACTAGACAGACGATGAAAAATATGTAGGTATTTGAGATATTTTACTGCAAACTTATGAGGATGAGGTTTGTAGCTAATTATTCCATAGGAAATGCTTATTGAGAACATTTGAGAAATAGTTCTTTTGGACGTTCGATTGTTGGGATTCTTTCAGTTTGTATCTTGATGAAGGTTAAGAAGGAATAAGAATCCAGCGGATGAACCAAATTTTGGATTCATGGAGATGTAGCTTATGTCAATTAAGGATTCATGAAATGAATTATCTCATATGTAATTTAGACATTGTTATTAGAAGGGTATGCCAATGATACAAAGGCACTACTTGAGTGCATGTCATGGGGGTTGTTATTGGGTTCGTCAATCAAAAGCGTTAAATGTTTGTTTGGTAGGGAAGAATTGAGCATGAAATGGAAAACTTTGGTGGGTACTAGTAAAGCTTGATTTATTGAAATCACTATAATGAGGAAAGACGAAGTATGATGGCAGTGAGTTAAGCAAATAAAGGACTCTAAATGTTGACCACATGAACGGTTGAATGACGTTAGAGGTGAAAAGTGTTTTGAGATATATTTTGGATGTAGAATATTTCATAGAAAGTGTGAAAATTATGAGGAATTAAGATTTTGTTTGAATCATTGAAGGAATACTGAAGGACCAGGATAACAAGCTTATTCGAAAGAAGAAAAGTTTAATAGTAAGAGGAAAGACAAAAAAAAATCAAGTTAGGGCGGAGGATACTTTCGGATATAACGCACAATGGTGTGTACCAATTGTGGCTGTCAAAGAAGAGAGCAATTCTTAGAAAAAGACATATGAGAGTAATGATTTCGAAATAATGAAGATGTATCAAAGTTCGAGGTAGAAATTTAAAGTTCGTATAAATGGAAAAGTGTGGAGTGAATACAATGTGTTTGACCTGTCATAATGAAAAGATAATCATCACGCTGCAAATAAAGGACGCGGCGGAATTGAGAAGTATCAGAATGAATGTTTGTAGTAGATGTAAGAAAATTATTTTCGGGTTTGTCCATGATTGTGATGTATGTAGGAAATGGATTAATGAAGTGTGGATTTGAGGTGTTAAGGCATGACACCAATGTAGGTCTTAATTAGTGAATGAAGTTCAAGTTGGATTTTGTTGGAGGCATGACTCTTGAAACGAAGCACTAAACCTGAAGGAAGTTTGTGTCTTGTAGGTGGTATAGTTCTGGCATGTTGTCGAAAATATTTGAGAAAACTTTGATCACCAACTGGATGTTGGGATGTAATTATTAAAGTTATAATTAGACCAACATTTTGATAAGAACACTGTGGTTCGATGTAGTTGTGCGACTAAAGAAATCAAGGATTTGTGGGCAATGGAGAACTTAGGGAGTTCTCGGCGATAATGATTGTTTGGTGTTCAGTGTGTCAGTGTCATACTCAGTGTTTTGGTTTGGTACCAAGTGGATGTATATGAGGCTATGTGACATAGTTTTGAGCGATTGTACTTCGTCGATAGGATCAAAGTAATAGAGAAATACGAGAAACTCAGGGGACCTTGAGAAGATTGTTTGACCGCTTGTGCATTAGGATAACCTCAAGTGTAAGTCGTGGGGAGCGTTATTACAGTTTGGTTAAGATAATCCAAGCCACCATCACGGTTGTTGGCAATTTATTGATAAATTGAGGGACTGATCATCCTTAATCTCTTGTTGATAGTAGACAAAATCATGTTGAATGGAACAGACAAGTCTTATCGGCTATGGTAGTGTGTAGAGTTATTAAGTATCTATGAAAAGGGGTATGCTACACTTTCTTCGAGTAGGCCGGGTGAAACAAGTTGTAACTTGTATGTTGAGTTGGAGTGCAAACCTAGTGTAGTTGTTACTCGTACTTTAAGTTTCGAGGACGAAACTTATTTTTGGAGGGTAGTAATGTAAGACCCTTAATTTTTAAATGCTAATTTATGAAATTTTATGGTATTTTGTGAGTTAAATACCAAAAATATATTTTTGGAGATCCGATTAAAATTATTTATCGATGAATAATTTAGTTTAATTACGGTGAACCTTTTGTCGAAGAATTTTTTTTTCTTCTGAGATGCAGCAATTTTCAAAACAATTTATATGCCGATTAAATTGCGGCGAGAGTATATATTTTTCTGAAAAAGTGGTTTAAGAAGTGATGCAATGGGATGAGTGTAATGATGACTTTATAAAATATCTATATACTTAAATATTTGTTTGAGTTGGTTTTAATTATAATATATATATATATATATATATATATATATATATATATATATATATATATATATATATATATAGT
Organism: Cicer arietinum; assembly: GCF_000331145.2. NCBI lineage: Eukaryota > Viridiplantae > Streptophyta > Magnoliopsida > Fabales > Fabaceae > Cicer > Cicer arietinum. Next base: position 36,811,300 of record NC_021160.2, on the reverse strand, counting down.
TGAAAGAAAGAGAAACCGAAAAACATTTTCTCCCTCTTGAGCCTTGCCTTCATCTTCTTCCTCTGTTACCGAAGCTTTGTTTTTATTTTTCAAAAAAACTCAAACACAAACCTCCACATTTCTTTTAGATCTAAGCTTTATTTCGCGAAGTGACAGAAGCAAAAGTTGCTCCTCTCCACGCTACGGTGCTAGTGAGCCAACTTTGGAAGTGACGACGCGAACAAAATTTTTACCGAAATTAATCGCGGTGTCATAATCGCTTGTTAAAGCTACAATGGAGGTAAGGGCTCCTTCCAAATTTTTAGCTTGCATATAAGATGCTATATGTGTATTTGTGGAGTTGGAATTTGGTGAAATTGATGTGTGATTTTGTGAAAAAGGAATTTAAGTCATTTATGTGTGTTTTGAGGGAATTAAATTTGATGTGTTTGAGGTATGGTGTTGTGAAAATTAATTTGGTATGATTTATGTTTGAAAATGTGGAAATTTATGGGTGATTGATGACTGAACTTGGTGTGGATTTTGTGGAATTTGAATTGATTGAATTTAATGTTAATTGTGGATTAAATTTGATGTGTAGTGGTGGAAAATGGGGTTAATTCAATTTATGTATGGATTGAATTTGGAGATGTGATTTATGTATGTTTGTGGAAATTGAAATTAGTGTGAATAAATATGCTTGAGTATGCTATGTGTTGTATTTGAAAAATCATTAGTGTTGAATGAGTATTAAAAATGAGGAATCTTTTAATAGTTGCATTTACTTAATGGTTATGGTGAAAAGAGTCAGAGTATGCTTATGCATTTCATAGTACATGGTAACCGGATGGGCCATGGTGATAGTGGTGACCGGATGGGCCACGAGATGATGTCATTGTGATTTGTTGGTTCATCTTATCCTACGGGGATTATCGCGTTGTGCTGATTTGTGAGAGATCCCACTCTAGAATGTGCTGATATGTGAGTGATTGCACTCTAGAAAACAGTGTAAGGCCTGTGATAGGCGACACTTTAGTAAATCGTGCGGACCTGTGATGGGTGGCACCTTGGTAATTAGTTCAAAGCCTGTGATAGGTTGTACAATTATGATTTACGCCCCTTTGAGAAGGGTTTTGGTTGGAATTTCGGAATAATGCATTTGGGCATATACGCATTGCATTAGGGTGTTTGGCGCGAGAGTCGTGTTTATTATACTATGATGATGGTATATACATACTCGATTGTTGTTTGTTATTTTGTCGTAATTGCTTTGAGGTGTGAATTTGGGTTGATTAAGTTTCGATGTAATTATGTGTTCATAATTGATGTTATGAATGTTTGATGTGTGATTGAGGTGTGAATTTGTGGAGATTAATTTGGTATGAATTATGTTTTCATAATTGATATTATGAATGTTTGAAGTGTTAATTGATTCAGAACCACTTTAAAACTGAAAATCTGCATTGTTTACATACGATAGGACTGTATTTGAATACGACAATACACAAATTGCTACTGACTTATGATTTCGCACTTGTATTCGAATACGACAGGACTGTATTTGAATACGTGTAATCGAATACGACATGATTACTTTTGCTACTGACTTATGAATTAGCATTGTATTCGAATATGAGTTTGTTGTATTCGAATACGATAGTGCAATTTTGTTAAAAACTTCATTTTTCAACTTTGATTATGCATGTTTGGCATATGAAAACCCTTTCAAAGAGTATGCTAAGTTGAAAGGTTATTTTGTGCATTTGAAATTTAAATGCTATGTGATATTTGTTAATTTTGGTTGGAGACCCTTTACAATTATTGTGGAATTAGGGCTTTGCCCTAAGATGATATTATTATTGTGGCCTTAGCATATACCCCAAGTTATTAGAGTGTTGAGTCATGCTGGAATTGCAACGACGTCGAAGATGCGACACAAAGATGATTTTTGGATTGATAATCGGAAGTAGTGAAGCTTGATGCCACTAGTGGATCCTCAGTACACAATTACCCTCAGTTGGATAAATGATCAGCTTAGGGTTTTATTTAAGGATTTTATTTATTCCCCCTTTCTTATTTCAAGGTTGTTGTTGCAATGGAATTTATGTATCTGAAACAAACTATTTTAGCCGGTTGTATATTATGATGTCATTATTTATGACTTTTGTTTTGTTTTGAAAAAGAAAATACATCTACACTATTAAAAATCGGGGTGTCACATGCTCGGTTGTGAAACCCACTATCAAAATCATTCAATTGTAATCCCCTAACATTGGATCAAAGATAATTGCATAATCAAATAAACTCATACTACAGACGGATTGCTTCGCACTGCGAAACAAGATTTGGTGGTTAAGACTGCATTAAAACTTATCTCGCACAACGAGATATTGCGTTGCACTACGAAAGTGTGCAAATTTCAAATGTTGTGACCGATTAGTGATTTACGTGTCGAGTGATCAATTGATGAATTATTCACTCGCATGGAATCGTTTAGACGTGTGCATGACCAAATCCACATCATCTAAAAGAGAATTGATGATAGCCAGCAAATCTGCGAATTTTTTGATACCATGAAGGTATTATGGAATGGAGCATTCTCCTTTAGTGACATGAAAAATATGTTTTTTGATATGCGTGATATGATCATGAGTCTTACTGCAAAATATTTGGCTAAGAGAGTACCATTCTTAAAGTAAAATATTTCTCAAGACCACGTGAGATGAAAACATGTATATTTGGCTAAGAGGAAAACACTTGTATATTTGGCTAAGAGGAAAACACTTGTATGTTATACAAGATTAGAATAAGGCTTCCATTGATTACATTGTTTTGAAATTTTAAAAACAATACTTCATGAGAAGAATTCAAATTAAAAAAATCTATACATCTATATTAATAAATAAATAAGATAAAATTTACATTCACTACATTACTAACAAATATTTCTCAGAATCTTTTACATTATAATTTATCTTCTACAATTATAATAATTAAATTAAAATAAAAATAATATCATATATCTATCTATATTATATATAACTAGAATGAGATTTACATTGATTACTATACCAACAAAAGCTTTTAAGAAATTCTAATTTATAACAATGACACTTGTAATGAAAGAGTAAAGTATTAAAAACAAATAAATTCAACTTTGTATTTAATTCTGACAATAATTATTTATATTAATATAGATTTTATTTGGTTAATTGTTGTTTTCTGAAATTTTAAAAACAATAGTTCATGAGAGAAATTCAAATAAAAAAAAGTGTATATCTATATCTCTCTATATTCTATATTTTATATTATATCTATATTAATATACAGATAAGATAAAATTTATATTGATTACATTAGTAACAAATGCTTCTCAAGGCCTTTTACGTTGCAATTTACCTTCTATAGTTATAATAATTAGAATTAGAATTAGAATTAGAATTAAAATTAAAATTAGAATTAGAATTAAAATTAAAATTAAAATTAGAATTAAAATTAAAATTAAAATTAAAATTAAAATTAAAATTAAAATTAAAATTAAAATTAAAATTAAAATTAAAATTAAAATTAAAATTAAAATTAAAATTAAAATTAAAATTAAAATTAAAATTAAAATTAAAATTAAAATTAAAATTAAAATTAAAATTAAAATTAAAATTAAAATTAAAATTAAAATTAAAATTAAAATTAAAATTAAAATTAAAATTAAAATTAAAATTAAAATTAAAATTAAAATTAAAATTAAAATTAAAATTAAAATTAAAATTAAAATTAAAATTAAAATTAAAATTAAATTAAAATTAATCTATATATATATATATATATATATAGAATTTATATGCCACATCTCACCATGATTACATTACTATCAAATACTTCTAAGGCCTCTCACCATGATCTATGCCACATGTCCTTTTAGAATTTACCTTCAACAATTATAATAATAATTAACTTCTTTGCTAAAATGAACTTAAAAGTATTTTTTTTGTGTTTTTATTATTTTTTCTCTATACCCATTTGTTTAAGATTTTAAAAAATAATTTTAATTTATATGTTTAAAAATAATTTTATAATAATTTACTTAAAAATAATAAAAGCTGATTTTAGACTCACTTGTTACCCATTAAAAAAGTTCAATTATTTATATATCTATTTTAATCTATAAATAGGATAAAATTTACATTGATTACATTACTAACAAATGTTTCTCAATGTCTCTCACCATGATCTATGCCACATGTCCTTTTAAAATTTACCTTCTACAATTATGATAATTAACTTCTTGGGTAAAATGAACTTAAATTATTTTTTGTATTTTTATTAATTTTTCTCTATGCCTGTGTATTTAAGATTTAAAAAAAAAATTTAATTTATATTTTAAAAATAATTTTTATGAGAATTTACATGAAATAGTAAAAGTTAATTTTAAACTTATTTATTATCAGTAATTTTTCAATAATTAAAACATCCATATTAATCTACAAATAGAATAAAGTTTACATTGATTACATTACTAAACAAATGCTTCTCAAGGCCTATCACCATAACCTATGAACTTAAGGTACTTTGTTGTGTTTTTTATTATTATTTTTTTTATATTCGTTTGTTGAAGATTTAAAAAAAGTAATTTTTACTTTATATTTTTAAAAATAATTTTTATTAGAATTTACTTAAAAATAGTAAAATATATTTTTAGACTCATCTATTATTAATTAAAAAAATTATAATTCTAACATTCAATAATTTAAATATTCATTATTAAAGACTTTAATATACTTAAAATAATATTTAAAAAAAATTATTTTAAAAAAATGAATTTTATGAAGAGATTCTCAAAATAAAATTTCATTATTCATAAAAAATTATAGTAAATAGATAAAATACTTAAAATAATATTTTTAAAATAAAATATTAATACCAATTTTGCATTTGAAGTTTTATTTTTTAAATAATTTCTTTTAAAATATTATATCAAAAAAATAAAATACTATAATTTTTTTTAAAATTTTAAACAAATAGACCCAATGTACCTTTATTTTCATTCTTTGAAATATGTCCATTGTTTTTTCTAATGCAAAACTATTTTTTGTCACTTTCTCTCTTATGGATGTTATCTAAAAATCAAAATGTTACAAATTCCTAAATGTGATTTTGTCCTTATCGACGCAGTTGCTTATAGAGTTACTCTTTTGTGCGTTGATTGATACCATAGCATACGTTTGATTTCTTTATTGGATGACGATGAACAATGTTTTTGATTGGTTATTTATTTGTTACTCATAATTATAGCTGTCAATTTGATAAAACTCCTAATCATTGATCTCAATCCATATGTTGGAAGACCTAAAAAAATTTATAATTTAAAAGGGAGAAATGTACTATGCACTCCCTCGTTTTTACCTCCCACCCTCCAATTTATGATATTGACTATCTTACCCTTTTTGACTTTCCAAAAATTCCAGAATATTCGAAAGTTTGAAACTTTCGAAATTATTCAAAGTGAGTTTTTTTTCTATATTTCGAAACTCTTTAGTTAAATTCAAAACATTCGAAACCTAAATTAACATAATTAAATACAAATTTCGAAATTTTCGATAAATCTAAAAGTTTTGAAATGAACTTTTCCAGAAACCTTTGAAAGTTTGAAAGAATACTAATTTTTCAAAATTCGAAACTTTCATTGCATTTCGAAACTTTCATATTGTTCGAAAGTTTTGAAAGTTTCTGCATTTCGAAAGTTTCGTATTCAGTGAAATTTCCGAAAGTTTAATTATTTTTGGGAAAAATGAACTTCGAAAGTTTCATCATCATATTTACTTTCGAATTTCTGGTAAAATCTTGTTTCGAATATTTGGAAGTTTCGAATTTTTACTTACTTTTGTATTTCAAATGTTTTGTAGGGTCAGATTCGAATAATTAAAAGTTTCGAATGAAGTGGGTGAAAAAAGAAAAGTAAATTTTTTTTGGGGTTTTCATATATGAAACTACAGGCAACATGGTATTTTCCATATGAATGGAGGGTGGGAGGTCAAAGTGGGGGGTGCACGGTAGAAACCTCTTTAAAAGGCCTCCGAAAAAAAGCTCCCAACATTGAAAGTTCCCTAAAATTTTGTAGGCTTAGGTGGGCCTATAGACCCACGTTTTAAAAAAAATCGATTTTTTTGTTGATAAAAATCATTTATAATTTTTTTTATTCGAGAAAAAAATAAAATTTTTTTTGTTCGACAAAAAAAATCAATTTTTTTCGATAGTTTTTTTGAAAAAAACAAATTTTAAAATTTTTTTAAGAAAAAACTCAATATTATCAAAATATTGGGGTCTATAAGCCCTATAAAATAATGGGTCAAAATTTAAAAAAAAATTATTTTAATAAGGATAAAAAATTAAAAGTTTTATAAAAAAAAAAAAAAGGAGACTTAGAAAATGAGGGTTTTTTTCCGACTCTACTCATAGTTAATATAATGTTTCTTTAGTCTCTCACGGTAGTGGTGAGTTTTGAGATAATTTTAATTATAATTAATGTTTTTCGTTTCACTATATAGAAATTACCATCCCGTATGATTTTGTCCATCACTTTTGATTAAATTCGTTTTCAATATGTCAATAACATTATTTTTGCTTGTTGCAATTTAATTTAAGAGCTTCAAATGATTTGGTATTGCGGAGAATGATAATATGGGTTTCCAACCACAAAATTACATTCCTTTCATTCATTATTGAATCAAAATATTCATTTATTATATTTCATTAAATCAAACACTATAATTACATTCTTTTTAAGTATTTAAAAACTGGTTTTTTTTTATAATAAAATCTAAATTACAATAAAAAGTACCTATTTTATAAGTTTAAAATTATTACTCGAATAAAATTGAATTTAACAAAATTATAAATAGTGCGTGCTAACAATATAAAATTTATTTAAAAAATAATACCAATAAATTTTTTTAAATAAATTTAGGAAAAAGATCACATACATTTTTTTAATCCGTAGATAAATTTTTATAATGGTACATAATATAATTCAGTTTTTTATTTTAAAATTTAAATTAAATTTGATAACTAATACTACGTACCTCTAGTCATATTTTTATAAAGACAAATGAAATTATAATTTCGTTAATAAATAACTATAGGCTTTTTCTTTGTGGTCAGTAAATTGTAACTATAACTTTATTTACAATATTATTACATTCATTTCAATTGATTACATAATCAAAATCTTCATTGATGACAAATCATTACATTCATTTTCTGTATGTACAAACTATTTTAAAAAGAATGACATTATCGTTTCTTCCGTCTTGATACCATTCTTTATTTTTATTTAATTTCTATTATTTTTAAATATTTTTTGTTTCTCCATTTTTGTTTTTTCTATCATTATAAAAGTAGGAGACTTTTTTGAAAAATAAATTTAAGGTGATAGTTTGGTGTTTTTGTTCAATTTAAGAAAGACCTTAAAGCTCATTGAACACTTACAAAGAGAATTACATTTATTCCTATTAATAACACTAACAGGGATCGAACCCACCATTTGTTCGAAATAATTAACTATTACATTCTCATCATCTACTTGTATATCTTCTCTATCAACAAAATTTTCTACAGGAAGTTTAGACGCAACATCAATGTAACTTCTGAAATTTTATTTTTGTTTCTCAGCTTTATCAAAATCTTCAATACTTTGGTCTTCAAGAAATATCATATTTCGATTTCTGATAAATTTTTTGTCAATCGGTTCCCAGTCTATAACCAAATTCGTTACCACCATAATCGACGAACGCATATTGTTTGGATTTACTATCAAGCTTGAACCTCTGATCTCTTAAATTATCAACACAACATTTGTAGACAAACACTCTGATCTCTTAGAATCTCAACACAACATATGAGACAATTTTAGTTATTATATTTATTTCAACGTAATAAAGTTTTTAAGTAAAATTCGATTTGATTAACCATAAGTGGATTACTCGACAACGAGATATTAAAGAACTTTACGTTTAAATATATGTAGTCAAGTATTATTATTAAAGCAAAATAATAATATAATCGAGATTATTAAGTGTGGAGTGATAACCTTATCTCATAGATTATAGATATGAGATATCAAGTCACATAGTAAGTGCACATTAGGGTATATGTGTAATGGATTGACCCACCATAAAAATACTACATAGTGTTTCTGTAATATCATAAGTTATTCTCATAGTGATAATAATGTATGTCAACCTTTGATCTGAAACAACTATGGTCCCTGCATAGGGAGTTTAAGTCATGTAGAGGGACATGAGTGAATTACATTGAATTTGTCCCTCATAATAACAGGAGTAATATCGGAGGACCCCTTGAAAAAGTATGATTGTAAAATGCATGACTATGCTGAAATAAATCAATATAAGACATTGATTTTATTTGTTGTTACTAAGTATACTCGGGAATCAAGGACTATAATATTGAACTATACAAGAATGATACACATTAAGCCTTGTGTTCAATATAGATATAAAGGAAAAAAGGTTATGTCAAATCACAAGATATTATTGTCATTTGGATAGCAGTGACGTGTTGTTAGACATTGCTCGTTGTTTATAATATTAAATAGATGTTTTAATATTATTATCAATGTTATGAGAACCTACAAGGTCACACACGCGAGAATAAATTAATGAGAGCTTAAAAACATAAATAAGTAAGACTTATTTGATTAAGTCGTACAATCTTATGATGCATTGACATGAATTAAGCGAAATGTGGAACACCGTAAGTTACGGTGTGTTAGGTCATGATAAGAGTCTATAAATAAAATCCTTATACAAAATTACTGGAAAAAAACATAAACAAAGTCCTAGTCGTTTTCTATTAGTTTCACTCATCAATTAACACTAAAATTTAGGCGACTCTCCTTAGAGGTTTGCTTGTGTGGACTACATAGAATGGATCCATCGAATGGAAAATTTTAAAATTCTGTTGTGTTAATATATGTATTTAATATCAGTTTCCCTTCATCTTAGACATCATTTTTTTGTAAAACTATTGTCTAAACAAATGTTTTCTAAAAGAAGAGCACTTTTACTTCATTAAAAACGATGTGTAAACGTACAACATTGTTGAAATAAACAACGCTTTTAAAACGTTTTAAAAACTCAAAAAAGTTTTATTTTTTTCTTCTTTGGCATAATGATTGTTAATTTGACCATCTTAACGATATATTGACAAATTTTATAGTTATGTAAAAATTTACAATAGATAGTTTATTTGATATAATGTAAATTTAAAATATATATAATATAATGAATAGAACCAGCCCAAAATTAAAACTATCAACAAAATCGGTTCTAACCTCTAAAATTAATATTATCTTAATAAATATTAAATAATTAATTTTATTATTAATTAAAAAAACAAATACAAAATAGAAAATATTAATTTAATAACTGGTTTTCTATTCGAACTTTAATATGTCTAACAAAAAAATGTTTGATAATGAAAATGTGTAAAGCTAGATGTTACAAATATCAATTTTGATCTACAAAAAATCATCAAATAAAGTATCATTAATGTCTTATTACTTTTTATCCGCTATTCATTTTCTATATCAATCTTTTTCCATGTACGGTTCTATATATACTATATATAATAAATATAGATAGAGAGTTGTATGATACATCGAGAATACAATATGAAACTAAGTAATTGAAATTTACTATTAATGAGTTTCAATTAAAGATAAATTTAAAAAAAAATCAAATTTAAAATTAAATTTCAAAATAATTAATAATTAGATCTTACTTATCTAATAAGGCAGCATTGACAATATGAAGGCTTTAAAAGAATAATAAAACTTTTTGACTTTGAGACACCTTTCAATTCTCATTCTTATCAGCTGACTCTTGACACAAAACACAAAAAGGAAAAAGACAATGAATGCTTCAGAGTGGGGGAATTGGATTGAAGCAGACACAATTAAACAACATAATCAAAATTCAAATGGACGATGTCATTGTCTTTATGATTAGGATAATAATTATATCTCTCAAGATTAATACAATATTACAATTTTTTTACTTAGAGTTTAATTGCGTACAGTACATAATAACCAATCATTTAGCGGCACATTATATTTTTATATTTGATTATTTTTTAGACAATTAAAAAATTTGAATTAATTTTCTCTTTTTTTATAGGAAATTAGATGAAATCTTTATCAATGGATGTGTATGTGCGCCCTCTTCTGTAACTAATGAAACATTTTTACTACCCTCCATTCATACTTATTCGAATGACCACATTACATTTTTTATTATAAAAATATTAAAATCAGCCCATTACATTATGGAAAGAACATATATTCTCACATCGTAGCATCTAAAGAATAACGTGTTTAAATTTTGTTCTTTCTCATATTGTATCCATTACGATCACAATTATAAACAAAACTAACTAATTACATATATGGTGGTTAAAGTCATTAAATACTTTTATGTATTCAAAATAATAATTTTGTTTTTCAAACTACCATTTCTTTTCATTTAATTTTACATAAAAATTTGTTTTCCTAAAAAGTATTTTGACAATAAAATTTGGCACTATTAGAATGTTAAGAACCGAAGGAACTAAGTTTACACTCAAATGAAAAAAAAAATTAACATAACAATTAATTATTAATTTAATTCGTTTAAAAAAATATATTTAGAATTGTTAAATAAGAGGTTTGCACTAACGTATATTACTTTTTTTATTAATACATGTATTTCAACACTTAAAATTGATTTTGTTTGGTGAACTTACTAATCAACTCTCTTAGTTAGGATCAGAATGACGGTTCAACTTTCAAACAATAAATTCTCCATTTGTGCCACAAAATTTGACCTTGCTGCGTGACATTGCACATTGGTTTTGATCCTTGAGGAATGATGTGAATTAAAAATTAGATGACTCATTGTGATGAAGTTATTTGATTTATAAGTAAAAATTAGCAGCTAAGTGGGTTTTGATCTTTACAAATGATGAGAATAAATTCCCACTACCTACCTCAACAACTTATAAAGTTAATTATTGATGGCTGCAAAAAGCAAGCCAAATTAAGTTTCAACATATGATATGAAAATGACTTAATAGGGTATTTTAATTCAAAAGCCATCAAAAAGGTTATCATGGAAGGGTGGAGGTTGAGACGTGAGACACTATTTGAAATCCGGTATTATGCAATTTGCTCAAACAACTACATTATGTCAATTTCTTTTTGGATAAAACAAGGAATACTTTTTCGACTTAAAATATATAATCTCTTACGAATATTCTTGCACGTCTATTCTTTCTAAATTTTTATATTATATAGTTGGTCTATAACTCCTATAATTAAATAACTTTTATATTTAGTATGCGTGTTAGATTCTTAAGTTCCTTGTAAGTTAAATAATTTGTCACTTATAAATAAATGTCATGTAAAATTGTAAAGTTCACATTTTGAAGAACACAATATATAAATTATATTGTTTTGTCTTTCTCTTTTTCTAAATCTTGTTTTTCTTTTTCATTAATTTCATAACACGTTATCAGCGTACGAGTAATAACCTAATTAACTTGGGAGGTTTTATTTCAATAATATTTGTTCTTATTATTATCTACATCTTCTTATGATTATATTCTTTTTTTAAAGTTTTATTTCTTTTATTTCATGTCTTCTAACTTTTATTTTTGCCTATAGGTTTTGTTGAGAAAGTTTGTCGTGTATAATTGTCATATTTTTCTTTATTTATTCTTGTAAAATTCCATAAAGTTAACATTAAAGCATATTCCTAAAGAATTGCAAAAGTTTAATTTTCTAAGATCATTATTTATGAAAATCATTTGTGATATAGTTCTTGAAGAATTAAAGGGTTAAAGTTAAAACATCCCTAAAGGATTGCTCAAAGAAATATTCTTAAGTATCATTTGTATTTGTGGTATAGTTCTTCAAGAACAAATAATTTGATATCAATCATCATTTTAAGATTGCAAAATGTGTGATTTTCCCTTGTCATGATTTATAAAAATTTGTGGTTGAGTTCATCAAAAACTACAAATTGAGACCACAATTAAAATCTAAAAGATTATCATTAATGGGTATTGATGAATTATAAGTGAATGTGATTTGGTATGGTCTTTTCTATTGTTAATAATGGCATCACAAGGAATATACTTTAAGGAGACATGGAATACAAAGATGTCATTTCACGAGAAGAAAGAATAAAAAGAATTGATGGTATGGTAAGTTTCTAAAGTACTAAATTATGTTCTAACTTTCTCTTTTTATTTTACCTCAATATTTTAGCATGTATGAAATAACAATGAGTTTGTATGTTATATGGAAAAATAACAACAAAAAATAAATAAATTATATAATAAATATGATATTAAATCAAGATAAATATAAATATATCTCCTCAATTATAGTTGTGGCTTATGTGTAGTGGTATATTTTTGAAATTTTTTTAATCTAATTATCTTAAATTTTTAAAATATTCTTGATGGATATGAATTCGTATTATTGTTTTAAAAAAATATTTATGATTGGATATATAGAATTTATTTTTATCAATTGAGCTTTATTCTAAACGTGAATGGTCCATAGTACTTGTTTTGTATAAACCAATGTGGTCGTTATGATAATTCATATAGTAGCACTAGTAGAATTTTGTCTTTTTAAGTCGGTTAAAATGTACATTTTAAGTCGGTTCCGTGCCCGAGTTAACAGCAAACGACTTAAAAAACATGTTGTTTTTTAACTCGTTTCATGAACCGACTTAACAGAGCGTCATCATATTAAGTCGATTCAGATTAACCGACTTAAACATCATAAATTCAATATAACACATCATCTTTTTAAGTTGGATATTTTGATCAACCGACTTAATAGATATATAGTTAAAATAATAATAATTTTTTTTTTATAAATTTCTCATTTTGTGTTCATGTTCCTAATCCATACAATTTTTCGTATTAAATTTCAAATAAGAATTTTGCACTAACAATCACAATTTTATATAACCATCTAATAATCAAAATATCTGATATTTATACAAAAAAATATAAGAGTACATGTATCTCATTTCCGACTAATCTTGACAACACGGAAACAAAAAATTAGATATCCATTAACAAAATTACAAAATCACAATATAGCAATATTCAATAGACATATATTAGTATCATTATTTTCTTCAATTAATTTCAAAATAAAATTACACAATATTTTTGAACTTCTTTACTTTGATCCGGGTGAATTGATCTCGAGTCATCAAAGATCTGGAAAAAAAGAAACACATAATCAATATCGGTTGAATCTTAATTTTTTATCATATGAACATTAAAAAATACAATCAATAACAACTTATAATTTTTTATCATACAAATATAAAAAAATACAATCAATAACAACGTATAAAAAATTATATATTTGCATCCATGAAACAACTATGTTAAGATGTTCAACATATGTAACATGACATAGTAGTCACACTCATAAATTTGTCATGTTTAACAAATCATCATACCCTATCTGTTTTTATTACTATGACAAATTCCATAATGATTTCTTATATTTTTCAAAATGTAACCGGGTTCCATTTAAAAATTAACAACAAATAAAATTTTCTTTGGTTTTTATGAAATTTTTTTTAAGTAAATTGTAAAAATTTATTCACACCTATACATTTACTCAAATAATTAGTATTCATCAAACTACGATCCATAATCATTCGTTAAAAATAAGTAACGTAAAATAAATAATAGTTAGAAAAAAAAATGAATTTGACGTATAAGTAACGTAAAAATGAATTTCATTCAAATAATATGATATTATCTAAATAAAATTATGAACACATATATTAATCATTTTATTAACGTCTCATTATATTAAACAATAGAAGGGTAGAAAATTGTAAAAAATTACTCATGTAAATTTATTATTCAATAACCTGAACAACCATACCTGAAATGGTGGCGATGAAGCTGTTTGGCGATTGTGAAAAAGGTGGCGTGAACGATTGTGAAAAAGGTGGCGATGAAACTGATTGACGACGATAAAAACTGAGTTGGGCAATGAGCGTGAATGGAGCAAAATGCAGTTAAAAATATTGTTAGAGAATACGAAAGATTTATAATAGAATAGTTAACAAAGGTGGAAGCTAAAAAGTTGCAATAAATATGCCTTACACAAACGCATCGTATGTTATGTTATTGTAGTATGTTTTAAGTCGGTTATTAATATAACCGCGTTAAATATGCCTTATCATATGATTTGTACTACACTTATATTAGTGCAATTGAAACACATGCTATTGCAAATAAGAAGTTTACAAATCATAATAAATTTGTCGTTGGCAAAATCGATTTGATCATCTCAAATCTATTATGTTGCAAAATATTAGTTAAAATAATATCCAAGATATGTGTTGAAGAGCCAAACAAAATTGAACTTGATGAGACTTTACCTAGAAATGGAAAATATTATTTTATACAATTTAATATATCTGAACTTGATGAGATTTAACTGAAATGAAAATCATTATGTTATCACTTTTATTGACGAGTGTTCTATCTATATTTTTATATATCTAATGAAAAGTAAAAATGAAGGAGTTGACACGTGTAAGATTTTTTAACAGAAAATGAATTCAGTAAAAATATTAAGAGATTTCAAAGTGATAGAGAAACAAAGTATGATTCTAGTTTGTTTAATGATTTTTATAAACTTCATAGAATCATACATGAAACAGTTGCACCATATTCTCCTGAAATGAATGGTAAAGTTGAAAGAAAGAATAGAACTTTGACTGAATTGTTTGTTGCTATTATGCTTAATTATGGAGCTATCTCATTGGTAGGGGGACATTTTTATTGAATGTTTTCTATAATTTGAATAAAGTTCCCAAATTTAAAAACAAAACAACTACTTATGAGATTTTCAAGAAAATACAACTCAATTTATCTTATCTTCAAACACGAGGTTGTCTGGCTTATGTCAGGATTCACAGTCGTAGCGAGTTGAACGCGTCGATAGAGCCTACGAATGAGTGTTCATTGGGAATGTAGTAAACATCAAAGCGTATAGGTTTTATGGCCTATATGCTAAATTGATCTTAGAGTCAAATGATGTTGAATTTTACGAATATAGACTCCCCTTCAAATCTAGAAAAAGCGGGGGCACTGGAACTAGTGATATTCCTGTTGAGCAATGAAAGCAACAAAGAAGGTGAAACACAACTTCAAATAAGTAAGAGATTAAGAGTTGCTAAAGATTATAGATCCAATTCCTTTGATTGTTAACCTACTTGCACACCATATGGTCCAATTGTAAAACTTTTCAAAAACATTGATGAAGTTGTTAGACAAACTGAATGTACTAGACCCGACATTGCCTACGTCTTGGGACCATTATGCAAGTTTACTAGTAGACCTAGTAGGGAACATTTGCATGCTATTGAGAGTCATGAGATACTTTAAAAGGATCATGAATCTCATATTACACTATCAAAGATTTCTTGTTGTCTTTCAAGGATACAATGATGTTGATTGAAATACTTTATCAGAAGACTTCAAAGCAACCACTGACTATATATTTAGTATAGTTGGAGGAGTTGTATCTTGGAAACTAAGAATCAGATGATATTGACTCAATCCATTATAAGAAGTGGTGATCAATGAGTCACTCATGATGGTAACCCGACCTAAAAGCTTGGAGATCTCAAGAATTAGGTTTAATGGATAATAACAAGTCGTGAAGTGATATAAGATAAACATTCTATTATAAATAAAAGAAGCTTGATTCCTAAAGCGATGAAAGGTTGAGGTAATAAAAACTTTTAATAAGATGTATACTCTATGTCGAGTGGAGTACCTAGCTACAAAAAAAAAAAATTCTTGATAGACTCACCTATGTGAATATGGAAGTGGGGTCGCTTCCTATTAAACTTTAAGGCACAATTCATAGAGCGTTCACTATATTGGGATAAACACGTAGAGTCATTATAGTATGCGCTTATGAGAATACACCTTATGAATGTTAGAACAAAGTTTGGTTGATCAACAATGACCCTTAAATGTTTTGATGGTGACAAAAATTATTTTATGGGAACAACTTATAACACTAATGAATTTAATTAAGTGTACAGTTTCCTTATCATGAACCTTAAAGAACTTATGTTGAATCCTCTAATGATTGAAAAAAAATAAACAAGAAAAATAAGACAATGCTCTGAAAGATCTGTTAAAGTTGTGACTAACTCTGTTAAATGTGCCCTCAATGCGCCTCCAAAGAACCTGTTAACACATGCTCACTATGATAATTCTACGTCTGATGAATTCAGAAAATAATTGACTAAATAGTGAAAGCGTCAAGTAAACATTCTAACAAAGTCAACGCTTTGATAAAAAAAATTGGATAAAGTGAACTTTTGAGTCTGGAACTTTGAAGAAGTCAACATCCCAACATTCTTTGCTCACTAACTTGGACTTTTCATTTTTCTAGAGAGGTTCATGGCATCCTATGAATATGTTATCGTCTAGTTTCCCTTTCATTTCTATCAAGATACGTTGAATCAATTACAAAGAATAATTTGGACAAGTTTCTAAAGTTTATTCAAGATCTCTGAAGATTTGATATGTGTCATTATGTTACATGTTAATTTCATGCAATCACACCAATGGTCAAAAACTCTAATATCCTTGAAGTTTCTCTGTAAAAGGACTTATGATCTTCACTACAAAATTTATATACAAGAAACCTATTATCGTCATATACAACAACCCGTAAAAAACTTTGTATTATTTTCTAAGTGCTGAAAAACCATTCTCATGTAAGAGTTATTCATCAAATAGTGTTAAACACTATTTGTAACTTAGCCTAGTAATGGCTTCCCGCAACAACTTGATTGTACTAATCTAGAAGATTGAGAAGACTTTAACATAGTCAAATTGACCAAAAGGTGTTCAGTGAACGTGTGATATTGTTGGTGATTAGTAGATTAAATCATTCCATGTGAAAGGACTTGATGTAGTTACCATTTTAGTGGTCAACCATGATAAATGAGTTTGTGTTCCTCCTTTTATTTGTTTTTGCTTTTAACAGCGTCAATTTATAATTTGTTTTTATCATTAAGTTTTTTAAAACAAAACACAATTCATAACAAAGAGAAATAGTAGATTATAGTATTTGAATGTTAATTATGATATATTAAGATGCTTAACAATATCGGTATTTGTCATCTAAGACTAATAGCAATATTTGATATATTAAGCTAAGGTTAAATTGTGCATAAATTTTTAAAATTTTTCTATTTGAATTAATAACAAAGAGAAATAGTAGATTATAGTAATTGAATGCTAATTATGTTATTTAATTATTTGACAAAAGTTGAATTTCATACTACAATTAATTATCCTTGATTTTGTGTGCATTAGAAATTTGGGATACATCCTCGAATATAGGTATGACTATTTTTACTAAGGATAATTAGTATGATGTATATTGTAATTTTTATTTTATTTTAAGTTATGTACAGAATATTACATATGATATTAATTTAATGTCACTTGAATAAAGATGATTATATTTGGTTATAAAGGCTATAGATTTTCATACAATTGAATGAACAAAATAATTAAGTTGTAGGTAAAATAACAAAAAGTAAAAAATACACAGTGCTTAAAAGCTTACACCTCTAATTTCTGATGTTCATCGTGAGTATACGGTTGCTTGCAAGGATATAATATGTCCACTAAATGTTTTATAAGTTGAAACTTTCGCGATCATAATCATATTAATTGACTCTTGAAATTCTATTGCAACTTTATGATTGAGTGTCATTGCCACATTTAGAACTCAACAATTCCTACTTCGGTGATGGATATGTTATAATGCAATTTGAAAATATGAAACCTAATGATTTTAATTCTAAGTAGGAGTTACAAAATTTAATGTGATGTAATGACAAAATAATTAGAAGAATAAGGAGTGAATTTCGGTCGTAGAATAGCTACAATAAAAGCAAATAAATAATAAAATAAAAGTACAAATGAAAAATGGGGAGCTAACAATAGAAAAAAGTATAAACTAGTATATTTTAAAGATGGCACATCAAAAATATATTAGACATGATAAAATTCAGCTGAAATAATGTAGAAAGAAATGAGTTGTCAATATATATAATTTGAAAAATTATTTGAATATATTATAAATACATCAGAAAAGAATACCGTGCATCGGATGCCACTTGGGCAGCCGGTACATAGACCTTGGACTAGGGCTGGACAAATGAAATGGGCCCGTCTAATACCGCTCGGCCCACAACGGGTGAGGTGAATTGGGCGGGTTGGACCGGGCCCAACATGTCATACGGATAGA
The DNA here is from genome assembly GCF_000331145.2 of Cicer arietinum. Taxonomy (NCBI): domain Eukaryota; kingdom Viridiplantae; phylum Streptophyta; class Magnoliopsida; order Fabales; family Fabaceae; genus Cicer; species Cicer arietinum. Next base: position 36,792,930 of record NC_021160.2, on the reverse strand, counting down.
ATTGAAGGGTTCAATAGGGTAGACGCGGGCGGATTTGAGTTATGGATTTTGGACCGGCGATGACCGACCCGCCCGATAACAGTTTATAGTATTTTATTAAGTGTTGGACTGGGTTCACCAAACCCAATTTGATTTGGCCCACTAATATAATTCAACTCTAATTTCAATTAGAGTCTCACAATCCCACCCACAACCTAATTTCACTCTCACATCATCATCATCATCCTCTCACGAACCCTAGTTCTTCACACCAACAAACCTTAATTCCTTCAAGCATCAACGGCGGCCAACGGCGGTTAGTGGCGGCCACATTCACTCTAGGTTATCACTCTATCTCTTATTTCTCAGCTCTCTAACTTTTCATTTTAAACTTTTTAATCTCATTTTTAGAAATTGTCTTTTTTCGTCTTTATTGTTTTAAATCTGTTAGTTTCGGTTTTGCTAGTTTTGTTTATGTTAGTTTCGTATTAGTTTCGTTTTTTATTGTTAGTTTCGTCTTTGTTGTTCTAAATATTTTCCTCTTTGTTAGCATTTTCAATCTCGTGTTTAAAAATAGCATTATTTATTTCTGATGTTTTAAACATGTTAATCTTTTTCTAATCTATTTTGCATTGTATTAGGGTTTTTATTTCTTTTTATTATCATTAGGGTTTTTATTTAACTATTGTTTCTTTTTTTGGATTTTTAGAGTTTGATTTTTTTTTTGTTGCATGTTGTTTTATATATTAGAATTTTGATTTAGTTTTTATTTTTGCATGATTAGGGTTAGGTTTTCAACTATTGAGTCATCATCAAACAAGAATGTTCTTGTATTATTGGAGTTTGGTTGATATTTCCTATAGCTAATTAAATACTTTTTTCAACTATTAGTTATTATCTACTCGTGATGTTTTTTTTCCTTTCGTTTCATTATAATTCAATTTTCTTAATTATAATGCGTTATTAGGTAGTAATCTGTAGTAATCTGCCTCACCTTAACATGCAGTTTGTCATGTTCTTAAGTCTGTTATTTGTCCTACTAATTGTTTGTCCTCATCTTAAATTGTTTGTTTTTGTTCTTATGAATATATTAAGTGAGTTGGTTGTGGTTTGTTTTATTACTCTTAAAGCAAAGAATCCGCTATGTCCAATTTTCCACATTAATCCTTACTTTTTAACTTTCTATTATGTTTTTAATATTGTTGTTGTCTTCAATTTTCATCATGACAACAAATTTTTTAAGTATACTATTTTGTTTTACATGCTATTCAGTGGTTCCTTTCTTCCTTCTTCTTCCTCGAACTCGAGTTGGAGGAGTCTTCATTGGATTTGTTTAATGTTTGCTCAATGTTTTCCATGGATTTGTCGTGTTTTCCATATATTTGTGTGATTTTCACATATTTGAGAGGTAAAATTAAATCTTAATATATTCATTGTTTTTATTTGTTAGACTTACCAATTTTAATTGGAATGACTAACTTCTTTATATTTTTATTTCATTTTCTTTGCTTATTGGTTTTATATTATATGTTTTTTTTTTGTGCGTTTTATATGTTAATAAGTGTGATTGTTTTGCAGATTTACCGCCTTATAAGACTTGTTAAAAGAAAACAAAGGTACTATGTTTTTTCCATTTTAAGCCTTGTATTACATTTTTTCCAATGAATTTAATTTTTGCATTTGTAAAGATAATTAATAGTTATGAATATGATTTCTAACTATTGCTTTGATGTTTTGTTGTCATTGGATTGATGTTGTTTTGTAGTCATCCATTGAATTTGAAAGAGAATAGTAAAAAAAGCTATATTATGTTTGTTGCATAGTTATTTTGTACTCTCATTAGTGATTACTAATTAATTTTTGTTCAATTTTTTAGATTGGCCAGCAAAGATGACAAGTGTGGACATTGATATTATATGTATTGATTTTTTATAAGGACATTGGACATTTAGTTTAAAATCTTTAGAGTTTATAAACATGAATGTACAATGTATATTAAGTTTACATTTTAATGGTTTGAATTATAAATATGCTTGCATTTCAATTATAAATTGGTGGAGTATATATTGATGTTGAGATTTATAAACATGTTCGAAAATTGGTTAGGTATATATCAATGATGCATTAATGGTTATTTTTATCTATAACATCTAAAAATTAGAGTTCTAGAATGCTCATTATAAAAAAAAATTGGAAAAAAATTGCTCAATTTTAAACAAAAAAAATTAGAATAGTTAAATAAATAGAATTTTGGAAAAATAAAAATAAAAATAGATGAAATTACTTTTTAATTAAAAAATGACCAAAAAATGAATGGGCAAAAAAAAATTGGCCAAAAAAGATAAACCCGCATAACCCGTTACCCGTCTAACCCAAATTCTTTATTGGGCAGAAATGGGTATGTAAAATCCTCGCAGTTTGGTTCGGTTAGGGTTTTTGGGCCCGAACCTGCCCTTCCCGACTCTTTGTCCACCCCTACCTTGGACACCAGAGTTCCTAATAATAAACTAGCATTAAAGTTTTCCACTTTCACAAGCAAACAATATATGATGGATGCCTCTAAGGCTTCATCTATTTATTTATATGGAAGCTCTAGAGTATTGATTAGACTTTTGTATATAAATCCAAATACAATACTTAATTTTAATAAATATAAAAATGAATGAGAATTTTCACTCTTCAATATATTTAAAAAAATTATTTTACTCTTTTTATTATATATAAAATGTTGATTATTTTTTCTTTTCACCCACATATTTAAAACTTTAGCAAAATTATTATAAAATTTTCAATTTTTCAAAATTTTAGTTGATTATAAAATTTTCGAAATATAAAATGAATTCATTTTTGAAAATTTAAATTAATTTAGAATTTTTGAAATACAATTTATTGTATTTATAAAATATTTTTGAAGTTTTCGTCTTTAACAAAAGTTTCGAAACTTTCAAAATTTCAAAACATGTAAATATTTTTTTTTGAAATATCTATAGTTATCAAAAGGGGTTACCCAGTCCATATCGGGTCAGTCCTAACAATTTCCAGGCTTTTTCAAATTGGGTTTATAAAATACTACTCGAACCTGGTTCTAGATGGGTTGCGGGTCGGATGGGTAACCCGCACATTTTTTATAAATTTTTTTATTTATTATATTTTAAATTTCTTTGCGACTCTTTTAATTTGAATTTCTTTTTTATGTCCATTTAAAAGAAATTATGGTATACTACTTATACATTTAAATATGAATCAATTTGAATGCCCATTTAAAAAATTATGATTTACTATTTATATACGAACTAAGTTTGGATTTTCCAATTAACACAAACTCAATTCAAATTTTTCAAAACAACACATAAATTAAAGTTAGTCCAAATTATTTTAAAGTTAGAGATATTATTTAGCATAATACAGATGAATTTAGATTTGTCTAACATAATCCAAACTCAAACCAAATTCAAATAGAGTACTAAATAATTCTAATGTGACTCAAGTGTTGGATGATTGTCTACTTAGAAAAATAAAGAAATTGGTTATTAAAAATAATATTTTATCACAAAAGATTATATATATATATAACCAGCTAAATGAGTTGAATATCTTTTGGACCTTTTTATAGTGGACTAATTTTATAATTTTTAACTTGATTATGCGGGCTATTCGGTACCGATATGGGCTAACCCGGATGGGTAATGGATTTATTCGTATCAGGCTAAAAAGCTCTGGAAAAATTTGGGCTGAAACTATCAGGCCGAAACCCTATGTTTTAGCGGGTTGACCCATTCGGGCTAACTCATTTTAAAAGCTCTAGGAATATCTTATTTAAGAATTTCCTATTTCTATTTAGAAAATTTTCTATTTCTATTTTCGAATTTATGAAAATTCATATTTTGAAAATTTTCTATTCTAAAATTTTCTATTTCAAAAATATTAATTAACTTTCCTATTTCTAGAATTTTCTATTTCAGAAATTTCGTATTGTTTGAATCTTTTGAAAAATTGAAAATTACGTTTTTAATGTTTCAAACTTATCAAAATATTTCAAAAGTTTGAATTAATTGGAAACTTTCGAAACTACTTTAACAAAAATGTCAAAACTTTCAAAAATTCGAGATATAATTTTTTCGAAAATTCAGAATTTTACTCGAATTTTCAAAATGTAAATTTTGTTTCAAAATAATGACATTATTTTTTTGAAATTTTCTATTTCGAAAAATTCCTACTCTATTTCAAAAAGATCTAAATTTCTGATATTTCCTTTTTCAAAAATTTTATATTCTATAATTTCCTATTTTTATATACAGTAAAAGGAATGAAATAGTCTTTCTAAGTATATTGAAGGGGTGGGAGGTATAGATAGAGGGTGGCAAGTAGAAATAACAATTTGCAATAATCAGGAGACAAACATATATATCCAACTCCAATTATGTAAATTAATTTTAATAATTTGGTCTAATAATAAAAAAGATATGTCTTAAATTTGAATATTGTGACTTTGAACTTTGTTATCGAACAAAGAAAAAGTAAATTACTAGCTTTTTCTCCAACTACTCCTATATTTTCAAAAGTCCTCAATTAACACATTCATATAAGTCAATCCAAATGTATTATTTTGTCATAAATAATCATTTTAATTTTTATAAATAATAAATACAATTCTTAAATTTTATAAATATAAAAAGAACAATTTACAATTATCATGGGATAAGCGTGTAGGTCAAAGTCCAACCATACAAATTAACTTTAATAGTTTGGTCTGGTTATAAAAAGACATGTCTTGAATCTGCATGTTGTGAATTCGAGCTCCGTTAGTGGTATTGAATGAAGGAAAATGTAAGTTAGTAGTTTTTTTCCCCATCGCCTATGTTTTCAAAAGCCTCCAATTAAATTAACACATCTGGATCGATCAATTTTGATGTACTTTTTGTCAAAATACAAATCTAGTTTTGAAATTTTTTTTTAATACACATTTGAATTGATCAATTCAAAAACATTAGGAGAATAAACTAACTTTTATAAGTATTCTTTAATCTCTAAAGCTTCTATATTCTAAAAATACGACATCCTCCCCTCATATTAAATTTTTTTTACAAAAAAATAAAAACTCCAACCATGCAAATTAGATGTTCAACCTATTCAATTAGAAAAGTGTAAAATTAAGGACCAGTTTTGGGTGATTGTCAATTGATTTTGAAAATCAATTTTAAAATCAAAACATGTTCGAATAAAATGGGGTTGAATTACTTTTTATTTAATTTCAAAATAATTTTTCTTAAAAACTCAAAAAATAGAAAAAAAAGGTTTTATAATTCTTAATTTTGTTTTCCAATTAACATGTTATCATCATTAGATAAACATTATTCCAACAACCATCGACCACTACCACCTTCAACAATCCACCTCCAATCATCACCTCCACTACCGATTATCTCCATCATTGTCGACCACTCACCTCCGACCACCACCTATCTCTAACAACCGCCACCACCATCTCTAACCATTGTCATCACCATTAACCACCTACCTCCGACCACCGCAACTACTATCGACCACTATCCATGATCATTGTCACAACTACCACCAACCATCCACCTCCCACCATCTTCATCACCGGGGCGATCACCCATCTTCGACCATCACATACCTTCGACCACCATCTCCCATCATCGACCACCCACCTCCCACCACCAACACCACCACCATCTCTAATCATCTATATCATAACCACCTACCCACCTCTGATCATTCTCATCACCACCACCCACCCACCTCTAACAAGCTACCACCATCTCTAACACCCACCACCACCACTCGCTACCATCACTCACCAACTACCTCGAACTATTAAGTGTCTTATTTTACCGTTGCAACCACCTTCGATGATCGAACACTACTACAATATTTATTTTGTACAACTCTCATTTTTAACCATTATTACTAAAAGAAATATAATTAAATAAATTATAATTTTATAAGATTTTAATTATTTAAAAAAATTGTTATTTAATTTTATTTAATTTTCATTTTTAATTATTTTAACATGTAAAATATGTTTTATATTTAGTGAAATCATAATGAAATAGAATATAAAAAAGAATTCAATTCAATTAAGAATTGAAATTTAGAACTAAGAATTGAAAATTTAACTAAAATTGAAAACCCTAAATAGAAACTAATTTTAGTTTTTAAAAATTTCAAAAAAGAAAAGTAAAATCCACCCTTTTTAGGGTGCCTTAATTGAGAAGCTCCAATAAGCTAAAGCTAAACCACATCGTGCCATACATAGTATACACGAGATCATACATTTAGACCTCGTTCCTACATTACACACAGACAAAGTGTACTAGAATGACTGAGTTTTCTGATTAATTGAACTCATTCAAACCCTAACCACTACAATTTTATTGGTCAAAGACAAGCAATAGCAAAAATTATAGAGAAAAGATGAAAAAATCTACATCCATTTCTAATTAAAATTTTACAGTGGCTACTAATGCGAAGAATACATCTTTGCTTTTCAAGGAACCAAAAACTATTAAATTAACTACATTACTATGAAGAGTCATCCAGTAACCTTGATGTTTTTAGAGGCAGCAAGGTCTGTCAGTACCCAGCAGCTGAGTCATTCCTAAACTGTTCAGACAGGTGGAGGAACCAAAAGCCTGAGCCTACTTCTGTATCTTGCAATGCGCTGCGACCGTTCTTCCCTTAAACTACAAGCAACATAAAGAAGTAACGATAACAATGTTAGTATATGAAATTAATTTCATCCTGAGACTTGGTTTGTCCTAAAAGAGCCAGGATGCTTTCAAAATCATCAAGTTATAACATTTTCTCATAACATTTTTTGGGTGGCCTTCCGCTGTCCCACAATAATTGTTGCATTTAACAATTTCACACATATTAAGAAAATATGATAAATGAAAGAAATAATAGTAATTTTACTAAATTATTCTTATTAGCCAGATATGATTTCTATTATCATAAATATAAAATAAAGAATAATAACTAATGACTGATGAACATAGTATTAATTAGAGGTACAATTGGAAGAAAAAAATCATTGGAGTTACATTGAGGACTACAAATGACATTCTGTTAAGGGCAAATGTTTTTCTTAGTTATTATGAAAAGGCAGTAACAGAACATCATAACTCTTTTGGGATCGAGACTTTATCCAAAGGGTACAAAGATATCATTCTTTAAGAAAAACAAAATTGCAGTCATATTGTAACAATCGAGGAATAACAACTTATGAGAAGCATAGAAACTAGTCGTATGCTAAAAAAACCAACCAATACCTATAGTGCAAAGATTATGACAAAAATAAATTCAATACTTTGCATAGAAATCCAAATTTGAAAATTTTATGAATGTGGCATATCAAATTTTCAAAAGATATGCCATCATCTATCATACAAAAGGCAATATAAATCCAAATATATCTTTGATTCAGAGAAATCAGAGAAGCAAGCAAACTCAAAATTTAGCAAAGCAAATGCTTGTAAAAGAACAGTCTACTACTCTATTTCATTAAAATTCAAAATTCAACCAGTATAAGCATAAAAAGTTTACAATGTCATCATGTATTGGTAAGATTAAGAGGTAAACTTCGGTAGTTATAATAGTCAAATTTGATGGCAGTGCAAATAAATTTAACAGAGTTGATCCGAAGATTCCGAACCATGAAAGTAGAAACATTAAACTGATTTTAAATGGAAAGTGAATAAATTCTGTCGGATCAATATGAAATGACGAGTATAAAACTCTTGTCACCTAGTAGTATTCTCATCTGACCATTGTTAGGGTCAGGTTGTTAACTATGGGCATCGCTCTAAATTTCAATATATTTCACTTTGTATTTATAGTAATGATAAATACATCAATGTTTGATAAAGATAATTCAGTAAAAGTACTATTACCTCTCTTTTAATTATACATTTTCTTAATTTGTATGAATTAGTCTAATAGATTAATTATTATGTGCTGGGAGTAACTTTTATTAGGAATTATTTTGTTTCTACTATTTTATTGTATCACATTTTATATTAGATGAACTATTGCAATGAATCAACAACAGAATCTTTTAGGCCTCCATCTCTTATCTCACATGGTGCCAACCAAGAGCCCAGGGGTTTATTGTTCGGGTCACTGGTTTTTGTTCTCAACGGTGAACCCTTCACTACTGCAACACTCGGCTTTGGCGCACTAGAGAAGCCTCACCCCTGCACCCATGTTCTTTTGATCTTATCGTTGCGCCCCAACTTAGGCTCTATTTGGTAAAAAGTAGTGGATGACAAATAAGCTAATTTATTGTAGATAAGCTTATAGCAGAAAAACTAGTGTTTAGTAAAAATAGCAATTGAACTAACCGACTAATATTACATTTGTCCCTAAATAGAAGACCGTCTTGAGAAATTTATTTGTCCCTTTATATAACATCTTTAAATTTTCAATTGCATAAATTATTTCTTTACTAACATACCTCTAATTAATTTACATCTTTTTATGCAACAACCAATAAATATTATAATAAAAACATTATCTAATTTTTTCTCTTGAAGGATAAAATTGTAAAAATAAAACCAACTGTCAACAAATTTAATACAACTATCAACTTTCTTAATTTTCATAATTCGAACAAAGGTGTCCTATATTTAAGGATAGGTGTAGTATAAAATGACAGAAAAATATTTTAAATAATATTTAAACTATTTCAATTAAGATAATAATGAAGCTACAAATGAGAGAAAATCTGATATGCTATAAGCTCAAACACGCTAAAGGAAGTAACATAAAGAAAAATGCTATAAATTCATGAGAGAAAAGTATTACCAAACAGCTCTATTTTGATCATAAGGCTTATCCACTATAAGCTAGCAGTAACAGAGCCTTAATCACCACATAGTTCCAATAAATATTATAATAAAAACATTATCTAATTCTTTCTCTTGAAGGATAAAATTGTAAAAACAATACCAATTGTCAACAAATTTAATACTACTATCAACTTTCTTAATTTCTATAATTTGAACAAAGGGGTCCTATATTTAAGGACGGGTGTAGTATAAAATGACAAATATTTTAAATAATAATTAAATCATTTCAATTAAGATAATAATGAAGGTACAAATGAGAGAAAATCATATATTTTATAAGCTTAAACGCTACTTGAAGTAGCATCAAGAAAAATGCTATAAACTCATGAGAGAAAACTATTACCAAACAGCTCTATTTTGATCATACAAGCTTATTTTCTACAAGCTAGCAGTAACAGAGCCTTAATCCCCACATAGTTCCATCTCCACAAGTTTATACGCACAGCCTTCTTTAATGCTGTGTGTTCACTAATTTCTGGGTGTTTCCCTTATCACCACCATGTTAGAAGTAGAAATAGAAACCTTGATGACCAGCAACCTTATTTTCCCCACGCCAAGTCCAAATATGTCAAAAACTGGTGAGTTGTTAAGAGTATTTGGACTTCTTATCACTTAAATGTAAAGAACTATCTTATGTGATCCCAATTAGTCAAGATCTTTCTCAAGAGCAGAGGACAATCTTTCATCTTTTGGCTTCTGGACTAAGCAAGGAGGACCCAAAAATTGATTCCTAGGACGAAGATGACTCTACCAAAATGTGTTGGTTATGTGATTCCATGAAACCCACCATCAACCATACCTGCTTGTTCTTGGAGATAGCAAGGAAGATCTGGGACTGCATGAGACATTGCTCAGGTAAACGAAATAAAAGTGAAAACAACAGTGGCTAAACATGGGAACAAATCAGTAACTGAGAATGCCAACAATTTGCAGTTACAGCTACAGCTAAATCACTATCCTGAGTTTCATATGAACTGTACGGCAGATGCAGCTCTTTTGAAGTTCATTGAAAGAGACCATTTATATGATTTCCTAGCTGGTCTAAATGTTGAAGTTAGGATTCAGATTCTTGGCATGGATGGCATGCCTTTAAAAGAAGCAAACCCTATCGTTCAAGCACACAAACAGTATAAAGAGTGCTATGCGCGTACCTCAAAAATAGAAGGTGTAGAATTGGTGACCAAACAAGAGCAGAAGCCAAACGAGAGAACTGATACGCCCAACAAACTTTCAAATCCTAAAAGCCAAGCGAATGACAACCACCAAGCAAGACAAATAAGAGAAAAATGTTGGAAGCTCAATAGGTAAGCCACCATGCACCGAGTGGTGATAAACTGAGGGGTGTAGGCCTCAAGCACACATGGTGTAAAAATCTTTGGAGAAATATGGGTAGGATGTTTCAATAATGAACAAACTCAAAAGCTAAAAACCTTGTTGGGAATGGAATGATTGAGAAACTTGTCAGTTCACCTGATGACCTGCTCTTTGGCACTTTCAGGTACTCTTGGCATGAATGTTACATTTTGTGTCACCTCTTGGATAATCGAAAAAAGTTTACTTGCAATTGATGTTGCTCAATGAAAGACTGGTAGTAGTAATGTCGGTTCTCTATTTCTCTGAAGAAGTATCCACTTGATATTTTGGAGGAAACAGCGACGTTTGAATATAAGCCCATTGATACACCTATAGATTCAAATACTAAACTTGTGCCAAATGAGGAGAAGTCCTTTTCAAATCATGATAGATATCGAAGACTTGTTGGGAAATTGAGCAATCTTACTATGACTGGACTGACGTCCTTTATTGTAACTTGTAAGTGTTGTAAGTCAATTCCTCAACTTGCCTCATGATGGTCATTAGGACATTGTGATTCTAATCTTGAAATATATCATAGGATCTCCACAGACACACTCACACTAATGTTGTTGCATATACATATGTAGATTGGACCTGATCCACCCGTGATCAACAATCAACTTCTGGATTTTGTGATTATGTGAGCAAATCTTATATCTTGGAAGAGCAAGAAGAAAATTGTTGCTAAATCCAATGCAGAAGACAATTTATTAAGCTATGGCTCATATGTTACATATTGCATCTGATTCCAATCTATCGCAAACAGACTAAACACAGAGCTAGAGATTGATTGTCATTTTATTGTGTAAGAATGATTCTTTCTAGGGAGTGACATTCTTCATAACTACTAATGGTCAACTATTGAATATTTTCACCAAATATGTTCCAAAGGTGATTGATATGGCATATGCACAACCTTGAGGGAGACGATCGAGATAATCAAATCATTGAAAAAAGAATAGCAGTGCAATTGATTTTCCACTTTACAACCAGCCTAGGTTCGTTATAGAGTTAGAATTGATTCAATGTATAATAGGAAGTAGTACAAGTGATAGCTTAATTACTCATTTATTATCCATGTAAATCAGATGCATATATAAAGTTGTCTTGCTAACTGTCAATTAACACTTGAACAATTTAGATATTTCAAATATTTCAAGTAATGTAATGTGCATTCAGAATTTCACATAATCTGAATGGTTAATCTAGAACCTTCAGTCCACAGCTATGTCACCGTATATAATGTTCTGACCACAAGTCATAAGAAGATGATGAATAAATAAACAAGGTGAAAGGCAGTTTTAATAAACAAACTTACCGTGCTCTAACCCTTTTTGCACGTTTAATATGTCTCTTCAATAGATCTTGTGTTGATAAGTGCTTAACAGACTTCTCATCCTGAAAGCAAAGATGAGTGTCAACGCAAAGGATATGGATCAGTGCGATAAAGATGGGCATCAACATATAATTGAAACAAACTAACACATTGTCATAAATCTTAATTCTCATGGGGACTGCACTGTCAAATAAAACTTAATTCAACAACACATTGTTATAGGGCCTCTATTACTGTTATGGGCCCAGGGGCTGATGTTATTAGTAGGCCCAAAACATGAAAAGTTTATGAAAGGAGAGTGAGAAAGAATGATGAGGTGGCAGAAAGAGGAAAGGGGAGTAGTGGTTATTGCATGTCTGTTACAGGTGTAATCGGGAGGGGGGGGTGAGGATGTGCGGATAAGTTACTGTTTTGGCCAGAGAACTGTATTTTCTCTGTGTGGGAGCATGGTAGTAGGAGATTTTCCTATTGCTATTTTCATATTCTGCATCTAATCCCTACATAGAAAATCAATTACGTAAAAAGGTTGAGCGCCAAATTCTCAACCAATGCACAAATAAATTCTCAAGTCCATGTATTTTATTTTCACAAAGGGCCTTAATAGACAATTAACCAGAAAACCCAACCTCTTCTTGCTCATCTTCATTTTCATCATCTTTCTTGTTCGAGGTACAAGTATCCACCATAGATGCAGGTGAGGGTTTGGGAAGTGCCATCTTTACATCTTTCTGCAGTGGCTGTCAAGTATAATGAAACATAAGATTATAAATCAATAAACAACTATATAACACATGAAAACAAGCAGATGCATATAAAATATTCAGCCCCTAAAAGCAAATCATTGGTCATAACATACTAATCCTTTGCACTGTACTATGAGAAATTACAAAGAAAGAAAGCAGAATTGCCATATTTATTTGCAACAAATTTTGAAAATATCTGTTAGAATTAGAGAAAAAAAATAGAGGTTTCCATTAATGTTGTTAGAAAACCACATAGCAAACAGATCATCCCAACAAATCATTTTCTAAGCTTCAGAGTAAAACCTAGTATATTTCATTCAAATAAAAAATAAAAGGAATCAAATAAAAACTTCAATAAACCTTGAGGCCTATTTTATACCCTGATAAGGATCACCACTTCACATCATGAAAAAGCTCTATTATGGTGACAAGAAGCTTCTCAATTAATAATCTAAACAGTTTCTTCAGATGACATGGATCCAAATAAGTAAATTCAAGCATAATTTCATCAGATTTCTAACAGACATTGGTCTGGGATAGCTATATCCTAGCCATGGTTTTGAAACCCAGATTGCATCATCAAGTTAGAATTGCAGCTTGGTGAAGTGGACCTTTTCCCATACAACATACCTCATCTGAACCTTATTGCAACACATTACTATTGAATGCCGTGTGTCCCATAGGAAAAGCACATAGATAAGCCAAAACAACCCACTAAATTCTAATTCCTAAAGATTTCCTCATTTCTTCGATACCAAAAAATTCCAAGTGATAGAAATAACATGCATATTCATAGAATTAGAATCAATTAATCATTTAAAAAAAAATAAAACTCATATAAATTGTCCAAATAAAGCTTGATTCCTTGAAAATTGCAAACCCATATTTACTGTATAAAGGACAAGGAGCAACAAGACATATATCAAGTCTCCTCAACTCAAACTTATTTATTAGCAATAATTTCATTGTACAACATATGCAATTCGAGTTCAATTATAGCAAGAGTTTGACAATAGTTGATATTCTGCCTTTATAAATCACAAAAAGCACATATACAATCAGTATCATTTCCTCAAGATCATACTAGACTAACAGAGGAATATAGTGAGTCATAAGTCACTATTACATGCTAGAACTCAGAAGCAGATACCTGGCTTTCTTCATTTACACCATTTCTCAACCATGATCTACAAAGTGCATACAGCGAAGCATCCTCTGTTATTCTGACCTAAAAATTAGAAACAAAACATGATTACCACAACAAAAAAAGAAAAATACCACAATTAAAAGCAGAAATATTAAAAATTCATTGGACTTAATACTAAAAATCCAGACTCAACAAGGAACTAGTGACCCATGGTTAAAAGTCGTATGTTTGATCACTTTAGCAGTCTCATTCTCATACACAACTCGCAATACTTGTTCGCTCTTTCTTTTCAACCTTCCATCTCCAAAAACTTTTCTGGGACCTCCTCTATTGTCTGCAACCTCCATTCTCTGACCAGCATGAGATTCCTTTTCCAATGATCAAATCATCTTCTTCCTTTTAATTTTTTTCTCTTTTTGGTTTGCATTATATCCTATTAACTCTTTCATTTTTGTAAATTCTATTGTCTCCTCTTTCTAATTTTCTTCTTTTTTTCATTTATCCCCTCCTGTTCTCTGTTTCCTTTTTCAGTTAAAATCTTTTGTTTTTATAATCATCTACTTCTGATGTCTTCTTGTTTTTTCTTTCCAGAATTTTATCTTTTGGTCATTACTCATGTTATATAATCTTCATCTTACTCTCTGTCATCATTTTTTTGCCAAAAGACCAATGACATCATATTTTTAGTAGAGTATGATATGTTACCATGAGACCTATATGAGATTATTTTATGGTTTTCTATCAATTCAGTTTATAGTTGTTGAGATACCACAAACACTTTTAGTTTAGAAAGAAATATAAACAAGAAACTCAAAATAAGATTCAGTCAAAAAAAGATGAGGAGACTGTAATATAGTTATGGTTAGAAGGAACAAGGATATACAATTCCAAATGTGTTTTAAAAGAAATTAAGCAAGCATGAGCAATCTATTGATACTTGCATTCCGTACTCACGCACGCACACGAGGGAAAACCATCTTATAGTCGCAAACTAAATACATATGAATTCATTAAGATCTCAATTGTAACTGTCAATGAAAGAGGGACAGATGAAATCATTAAGATCTCAAATGTAACTGTAATTGAAAGAGGGATACACAATACAAAGGATGTAAAGTAAGAATTAGGGCTTACTTTTCGGTTTCTGACAACAGTAAGGGCGTCATC
>NC_021160.2:36766933-36777256 GCF_000331145.2 Cicer arietinum | reverse complement strand
TAAGGAACACATCAGAGACATCAATCCAACCAACTCCATAATCAAAAGAAAACATGACAAAACACCAAAGTGAATACACCACAAATCATCCACAAAAATTCACCTCGCAGTTGTATCTTTGTGGCCATTGACATCAGAAACCGTAGATCTAGCAGTACCCTAAAACACAACCAACACAAAATTTCGTCAGGAAAAAAAAGACCACTAAATAATTCCATCTCAAAAGAACCTTGTGATGATTTTGATGGCAAATCACAAAAAACAACAAGAACAAGAAACAGTTTCAAATCGCATTATACCAATTGAATTCACCATCCACAAACATTGAATCCAATTTATACAACTAATTAAAATTAAAATAAATTTCTACCTCAACAAAAAGGGAAAAATCATAATCATCATTAAATCCCAATTATTATTCTCCTTTTTACCCTTCACATATAATCAATTTTCACGCAATTAAAAAAAAATCAAAGTCGAAACCTTAAGGTGTCCTTTAACGGGAGGCGAGGCAGTAGTAGCAGCAAGATGAGGGAACTGCACGTGAGAGAGCGGTCTACTCACGTGCAACGCGTGACTAAGATAATCCAAATTCATACCGCGAACACCGCCGTGAGAGTACAAAAGCGGAGGAGGAGGCGGGTAACCACCAACAGCGTGATCAGCGGCAGGTTTAGGGACGAAAGCACCACGGGAGGGAGACGCAAAAGGGTAGAGAAAAGGGTTTGGAGATCGAAGAGGAAGGGTTTGTTGTTGTTGTTGTTGTTGTTGTTGTTGTTGGTGTGAATGTGATGTGTAATGATGTGGTTTTTGGTTTGGGTTAGGGAATGGAGAAATAGGTCTTGATGACGTGGCGGTTGTGACGGTTGTAGCAGGATCTAACGGCATCGTTTTAGAATTTTGAACTGAACTATGGTGAAGATGGTGAAGCTGTGGTGAATCTGAGAAGAAAACGAGAGCATTGAGTTGTTTTATTCTAAGGAAAAGATTGGAGGAAAAGGGAGGGAAAAGGAAAAGTAATTAATAAAACGGGGAGAGAAAAATTGGAAAAATCCAGGGTTGGGTTTTAAATTTTGGGTGTGGGACCAGGAGAATAGTAACGTAAATGTTTCAGTAATAATGAAGTAGTAAAGATTCATGGCCAAATATGGGGAGTTAATTAATAATACATAACATAATCAAAGATCAAGTTCTTGCGATAGCAAATTTTGAGTGTTTACCCTGCTAGTAATAATAGTTTGGGGTTTGAAATTTGGGATCTGAAATATTAAAATGGAAATTATTATATACGTTTCATGTTTTGTGATTTAAATTACGTTACATATTCTTTCAAAAGGAAAAATTAGGTTACTTATTGTTATAATTTTTTTTAAAGAATAAATGAGATTTGGTGCATGAAGTCCAAACTATATAACTATTAGCGTCTACATTAAAAGAGACCAACAAAATAGCTTATGAGTTAAATGGACATTCATAGACTATATAAAATTATTTTATACTATTAAAAAATTATCATTCTTTTATATCATATATGGTGGCGTTTAAAGTGAACCACGTCAAATTAAATTGTACTAATCGATTTTAGAGATTTAAGATTAATATTATTTTTTTTAGGTACAACACGCTTTTGAATTTGTATAATCTTACATTGCTACATGCCTCCATGGAGTACTTTTATGAATGCTCAGTCCATTTGCTAACAATGTAGCAAGCATGTTTTAGAGAAAGCCCATTTTCGATTGCAAATATTGTGAAAGAGCACGAAGATGAAAGAGACTTTAGTTCTTTTTCACCTGAGAATGCAAAAACTCAAGCAACAGTAGAAATGCATACAGCGGAGATAGAGTAAGATCTGATATATATATATAGAGAGAGAGAGAGGGAGAGAGAAATATGGATAAAGAGAATAAATATCACATCCCATGTGGTAAAAAGTAGTGAAATGAAATACGCTATTTAATCTATCTGTTAAAGTTAAGTGGTACACCAGTGAGGGACTTAAGTGAGCCTTCACCCTATAAGCCACCTTTATATATATATATATATATATGGACCGTAGTTGGATGTATGATAGGAGTTTTCCTGGAAGGAATGGTCTTAAACAATATTTTTCTAAGTTTGAAGATTTTCTAAATTTTGCAAGAGTACAAAAAATTGTCGAAGATGAAGGAGCATGAGATATCCATGTTGTTTACGTCAATGTAGACGTTTTAAGAGTGAAGATGAAATAAGAGTGCATTTAAATGAAGATGGATGCGTGCCTAGCTATTGGGTTTGGACTAATCACAAAGAAGAGTCTCCGGCGGCACCTAGTACTAGTATACATATGGAGAATAATGTAAGTCTTTCAAGTAGTACTAACATGTTAGGTGTATATTATTATAATTATCAACACTTTGAGGTGATAAAAGATATGATTTTGGATGCTCTTGAGGTTTATTTGTCATTCAATGAAGATGAATATGACGACATTGATGGACTTCCAAATAAAGAAGCTCAAAGATTTTAAGGTCTTTTGAAAGAGACAAATAAACTGTTGTTCGAAGGATCTCCAAACTTAAGTTATCGATGTGTATTAGACTTTTAGGTCTAGTCTCAGTTTCATGTTTCTGATTTATCTTTAGATTTTGTGATTAAGATGAGGCTTGATGCAACACTTGTTAGAGATGGTTTGCACAACGTTATTACAATACTAAACGATAAGTTTTCGAAGTTAGAATTAGGTGTTAAGAGGATTGATTATTGTGTTAAAGGTTCATGTTGTATTACGATAACAAATTTGATATAAATGATGTCAATTTAGTTGAATGTAAGTTTTGTCAACAACCAATGTATTGCCAAACGAATAACTTTAGGGCAAGTAGGGGGAAACATCCTCAAATAGATTTAGACTTTTTATATAAGCATTGTATACTCCTTATTCTTGTTGGTCTGTTATTGTTACTCCATACAATCTTCCTGAAGTAGCAATGTTGATTTACAAGGAAGGGGGTTTGAATTTTAAATGTTTATATTGAAAAATTCATGAAAAAAGTCTAAAGATTTAACTCAAGAATGATCTTGGTTTTTACCAGAAAACGGAGAACGTTTTTGGTTAGTTTAAAAACAGAAATTCAGTTTATGTTTTTACTCAGTTAATCAATCAAGCTTAATAAATAAAGAGATAAGAGACTTGATTCAGACTTGATTCTATCCAAAATAGTTTGGAGAATGATAATAAACTCCTGCATAATTAAGGAGATAGATATTGCACTTTCTGCAGACACGGAGATTGATTATCAATCTAGACTGTCAATTATTGAACTTTCTGGAGATTGATGATTAATTTGGAGGTTTAGTTTTGATCATTCTGGATGACTTTCTGATGTCTTGTACATATCAAGATTTGATTAACTTTCTTAACATTTTGGTTGAAGAAGGTTCAGACTCATTTTGACTAGCTTGATTCAAGACCTATTCTTTTAGTGATTTTGAATGCCTTCTTTGAATGAAATGGATCCCACTTGTTCCTTGCCAAGTACTGATAACCTTAGTATAAAATTCAGAGGTATAATCTTCTTTGAACTAATGGAGATTGATTGATCTTGAGGTTGTGATGATTATTCTTGATCTTGGAGAACATTCTCCATTTATCCAAAATGTTCTTGTTTCTTTATATGTTCAGTTTTTATCTGATTTCTTTGTTTTGCTTGACTCCTATCTTTGAATTAATTCACTCAAAAGCTTAGGTAAAATTAGCATAACATTTTAGAATCATAATTAACATTCTTAATTAACCTTTGTTTATTTTCATCAAAACTTTAATTTGAGAGTTTAATGACAAACATATTAATTTAGATTTTAATTCTGATTCTAATATCAATTTTGAGAGCTTAACAGCTCCCCCTCAATTAATGCAGTAAGTGATTTTGACAGAAATTTAAAACAACATATAATTTCAATATAAGCTTTCTTTTCATTAATTCATGTGAAGATACAAACTATCAGTTTTGCATTAGCATATTTCAAAGAATCCTAGATACAAAAAGGATTTCTATAAACAGAATAAAAACTATCTTAATTCTCCACCTTTGTCATACAAAAAGGAAGGAGTATCTAGACACTAGTTGGCAAGAGATGGAGAATATCCTTCAGAAGAAGAGGATTTTGCAGGGTTAGGTACTTGCTGAGGAGTGGGAGCAGGATGAAGTGGAGGAGGAGCGATTCCCAGTTTGGGAGGTAGTTGTTTTGTCAACCATGTTCTCAATAGGGTGGTCTCGAAGTTGGCGTGCCATGATGGTCAGAAGAGCAGCCATTATATCAGAGTTGGAAGGTTCAACCATACGAGGAGGAGTATGGAGATGAGCGAAAGGTTGAGAGGTGACAACAACAAATGTGTTGGATGAAATGGGAGATACAGAGATTGATGGAATAGTGGCAAAGGAGGTTGCAACGGATGGTAAAGTATCAGATGATGATGGTTGACGGAAGGATGGGCCTAGAGCATCTGGAAAGTTTAAAAACTGGCTAATTCCAAAAATGGAAGAGCTGGTTTTTTATGGATAGACAAAGAGTGGAGACATGGTACTTATATGATGGTTGGGTAATAAGGTGATGAGGTCATGAGGAGGAGACTGAAGAATTTGAGAGTATGAGAGAAAATTTGTGGAGGATAAGGTTGAAGGTTGGGGGGAAATAGAGAAACTTGGAGGATTGGGGATTGCTTCTGGAGAACGTTCTCGGTTTGGTGGAGAACGTTCTTGTGGAGTTTCAGCTACTGCATCTTATGAATGCTCAGATGTTTGAGGTGAGAAGGGGACTGGTAGAGGGGCAGTTCTTTTTCTGGCCGAGCATTTTCTTTTTATGGAAGTTGGAAAAGAAAAGGTTGTGAGAGTGGGCTGTTTGGAGAACGTTTTTCTCATGTGGGAGAGGTTTTTGGTGGAAAATTTTGAGATTTTTATGAGTGATTTTTCATTTGTGAGGGGTATCTCAAAATGCCTAAAGATTCTGGTTAAAATCATTCCATAGGGAACTGTATTTTTCTTGTAATCTTTAGTGGCAGCCGAAATCATATGATGAAGGATGATATGACGAATGTTAAGGCAATTATAGTTAAGAAGATGATAAATACTCAAAGCATCATTGTCGGAAACATACTCATGGCTTCCTCAGTGAGGAATGATAGTATGTTGACTCATGCTGTTGAAGACTTTATGAAGGGTTTTTAGGTAGGTGGAAAGATAACGTGTAGACCCTTCCTGAAATATATCAGAGAGTATTTCAGTCTGATTGAGGTTCAAATTTGAATACCATTTGCTTCCAAAGATGGAAGGTCCTTCTGTTGGGAGTTGGGGGATGGAGGCTAGGATATCAAGAGTTACCCAAATCTCTATGCCTTTAATGGTGGATATGATGAGAGATTTATCAAAGAAATTTTTGGCATTGCAGTAGAAAACACGTACAACATCTGGATAATAATGCTCAGATGTTTGTAAAAAGGAGGTCGAACCTAGTGCATCAATATGATGCTGGACAGTATTGCCATCCACAATGAGTTTGTCAAAGACAAAAACTCTTCCTATCCTAATAGGGCGTTGAGCCCATTTGTCCTTGAAGATTTTGGAAACTTTGGAAGAAATAAGAGGAAGGGTATTAGGTTTTGAGTTTTTGGAGGGAGGGGATGGTTGAGGAGATGAATCAGATGTTGAGGAAGATGAACGTTCTGGAGTAGGAGAACGTTTGGTTTTTGGGGAGGGAGAAGGTGTAAGAACTGGGGAAAAGTCTCATTCTAGAGAATGTTCTTGATGATGTGAATGAAAGGGAGGTTGAGCAGGAGAACGTTCTTAATTTTAGGAAGGAGAAGGCAAACGAACTGGAGAACGTTCTTGATTTAGTGTTGGGGAACATTTTGGAATAGGAGAATGTTCTGGAGAGGCGAGAGCAGTGGATTTTAAATTTTGTTTGGGGAATGTGTTTTCAATCTTTGGGGATTTCTGAGATTATTTTTGGCTAGGAATTGGGCAATGGTCATGGTGTTTTTAGTTTTTATGGGATGTGGTGTTGGTTTTGTGGATTGAGAAGAAATCTGAGATGGTTTTTGGGAATTATAGAAATTTTCATTTATCAATCTCTTTTTTTGATTTGGAGGAGTTGATTGAGATGGCTTAGAGGAGAATGAAGATTTTGATGGTGTGATATGTTTAGCTGATGTTATTGGAGTAGTTGCTTTCTCTATATTAGTTGTGTGAGAAAGAGTATCAGATGATTCATCTGTCTCTGAATCAGAGATGATGAAGTATGATGGTTTTAGGTTTGAGGTTTTTGAAGTTCCAATGCCATATTGGACACGCATAGAACGTCGATTTGCTCTAGTGGGGTTTCTTAAGTGTGGAGGAACTTGAGCAAGGTTTGGAGGAGGACATGTATAGAGTAGTGAAAGAATAGTAGACAATGGATTTGGGTTGATAAGATTAGGGTTTTCCTCTGGGGAAGATGAGAAATAGTGAGTAGGGGAAAACATTTTTGCGTGTTGAGGTTTTGGTTTGTGCCATTGTTGTGTTCTGAAAGGAATTCGAGAGAGATAGATCAATGAAAGGTATTTTGTTTGAAAAAGATGGATTTGTTCAGTTTGTTAATCATATTTTTGATTTTGAAGGGAAAAGGCAATGATTATTTGAACCTTGGGAATGAGGATAAAGTTTGGGGGCGGGAATGCTTGTGTCAGTGCTCTTTTGCAGACAAGGAGACATATGCATTAAATGCCAAGATTTCCCTTTTCTGTTCAAGAGAGAAGGTGGTGACGCAGAGGAGGATGTTGGTTAAACAAACGGAGACTGATGTCTGGAAAACGGAGATTGATTACCGTTCTCTGTTTTCTGCAGAAGCAGATTTTAACCAGAATTCTCTAGATTTTTCATTATTTTCAATTTTTCTTTGATCAAATTGAAACTATCCTCGACAACAGGCTTTGTAAAAATGTCAGCAAGTTGATTTTTGAGTATCTACAAAGATTAATTCGATATCTTTCTTGTTGACATGATCACAAATAAAATGATGCTTTATTTCAACGTGTTTTGATCTATAATGTTGTATTGGATTTTTAGATAAATTGATTGCACTAGTATTATCACAATAAATTGGAATATTTGAATAACTTACAGAGTAGTCTTCGAGTTGATTTTTAATCCAAAGAACTTGTGAGCAACAATTTACTGCTGAGACATATTCAGCTTCAGTGGTTGATAAAGCTATTGTGTTTTGTTTTCTGCAAGACCAACTTATCAATGCTTCACCTAAGAACTAACATGCGACACTTGTGTTTTTTCTTTCAATTTTATCTCCAGCATAATCAGTGTCACAATAAGCTATTAGATCAAAATGAGAACATTTCCTATACCAAAGACCAAGATTAGTAGTTCCAACAAGATATCTAAATATTCGTTTTACAACTGTTAAATGAGTTTTGATAGAGCAGAGATAAGATAGAATTAGATGAAAATAATTATTGTATTAATTGATAAGAAAACAGAAAATGATTCCAGAGCTAATGCTCCTCAGTTAGAGAAAACAATTCTCTTACTGCCCAACTTATAAGGTGTAACTGAAAAATGAAAAACCATCCAGCTATCTCTGCACACACTCCCCTTTATTAGTGGAATATTAATTCCTATTTATTAGTGGAATATTAACTCCCTATGCCAGCTAGGCAATCATTATTTTTCTGCATCCCCTTTCTTATTCTTTCTCACATATACTTGTCATTACTTAGGCCCCACCTCATCTCTATTTACTAAGAGATCCCCGTCATCACTTGTGGGGCCCAACCCATTCCTATCAAGTTTCCTTTGGTGCTGATTGAAATCAAGCACATTGTAAGACCCATAATTTTAAAGTACCCTTTTATGTATTTTTGGTATATTTTGGATTTTGGCACGGAGGCTTTTAAGCCAAAGTTAATAATATTTTGGAGTTTTATAATCAAAAAGATATTTCGATGCCAATTAGAATTTCTCGTCGATAAATAAATTGAATTTAACTGCGGAAAATACTTTACGGTTAATTTAAGGCGTTTCGGGTGAAACGGTAATTTAATAAATATCTAGATTTTGAGATATTTGTTAAGTTATATTTATTATATTTATATATGTTTGTTTGGAGGGAAAAAGAAAGGAAAACTAGAAGGAAGGAAAAGGAAAAGAAAATAGTATATAAAGGAAGGAAGGAAAAAGGAAGAAAGGAAAAACAAAGGAAAGAAATAGAAAGGAAGGAAAATCCCAAATTTTCCATCTCCTTCCTCAGACAACCAACCGTGAAACCAAAATTCCATCCTTCTCCATTTCTCGTTTTCGTTGCTTCCTTTTCTTCAAAGCTAGTGACCCAAGGTTGGGTGAGGGTTAGACCAAGGTTTTCGTAACTCCACTCTTCCTCTTTGAGTCGAAAACGAAGAAAAACGGTTTTTGAGATCCAAACACAAACCCCTCCGTTTCTCCTAGATCCAAACCTCATTTCTCGAAGAGATAGAAGGGAAAGTTGCTCACCTCCGTGCTACGGTGCTAGTGCACTAATTTGGAAGCGGCGTTGCGAGCGGAGATTTTACCGGAATTTCTCGCGGAACCGGAAACTCTCGATAAAGCTAACTTTGAGGTAAGGGCTCCTTCCAAACTTCTAGATTGCATTAGGGACTTATCTGTAGTTGTGTGGGAAGGAAATTGTTAGGGTTAAATGTATCGATTTGGGAAAAAAACGAAACTAGGGCGTTATGGGTAAAACCTTAGAGTTAGGTTTTGTTTATAGTGATGAATGTTTCGTGGTAAATGAATTTGAATGTCATTGTGTATGATTATGGGTAAATGAAATTTGATGTATCTGGGTGTTATGTTGCGTGATTTGTGTTCGTTGTATTTGGTGTGTTCGTACTTGATGTTTGTTAATTGGTGTGGTTGTTGTGAATTATGGTTTGAATGTGAAAGTATGTTTGAATTTGTTTCTGTGGAATTTGAAAACCATTAGAGTTAAACGAGTATTAAAAATGGGGAATCTTTTAATACCTCGGTTTACTTAATGTGTATTTGAGGAAAATGTTTAAGTTAACTGGGCGTTGAGAATGGGGAATCTCTTAATGTCTCGGTTACTTAACTATCGTTTTTGAAAATCGTTTCGGTAAATGAGTATTAAGAATGGGGAATCTCTTAATATGACTGTTTGCTTAACGTTTTGTTTTGAAAATCATTAAGTTAAATCGGTATTAAGAACGGGGAATCTCTTAATGACTTATTTAATTAATGTTGTTTGAAAGTCGTTTAAGTTAAATGGGTATTAAAAATGGGGAATCTTTTAATATCTGCATTTGCTTAACGATTGTTGTGAATGGAGTCTGTGTATGCTCATGCATTTCATTTGGTAAATTGTGTCGACCCGTGATAGGTGACACCTTGGTAAACTGTATGGACCCGTGATAGGTTGTACGTTTGCGATTTACATTTTAGTAAATCGTGTTGACCCGTGATAGGTGACACCATGGTAACTGTACTGACCCGTGATAGGTGGTACATTTACGATTTACATTTTTGGTGAATTGTGCTGACCCGTGATAGGTGGCACCTAGGTAAACAGTACTGGTCTGTGATAGGCGGTACGTTTACGATTCCCGCTTTTTCTTTTAGTAAATCGTGTTGACCCGTGATAGGTGACACCATGGTAACTGTACTGACCCGTGATAGGTGGTACATTTACGATTTACATTTTTGGTGAATTGTGCTGACCCGTGATAGGTGGCACCTAGGTAAACAGTACTGGTCTGTGATAGGCGGTACGTTTACGATTCCCGCTTTTTCTTTTAGTAAATCGTGTTGACCCGTGATAGGTGACACCTCGGTAAACTGTACTGACCCGTGATAGGTGGTACGTTTACGAGTTACTATTTAGAAAATCGAGTTGACCCGTGATAGGTGACACCATGGTAACTGTACTGACCCGTGATAGGTGGTACGTTTATGATTTACGCATTTTAGTAAATCGTGCTGACCCGTGATAGGTGGCACCTCGGTAATTGGTACTTTGGCCTGCGATAGGCGGTACAATTATGATTTACGGCCCTTCGAGGAGGGTTTTGGTTTGGAATTCCGAGTCCATGCATTTTGGCATATACGCATTGCATTAGGGTGCCTGGCACGCGAGTCATGTTTGATTTGAGTTTATGATTGAGTGATTCGAATTTTGATTTATCGTGATAACTGAGATGAAGGTGTTAAGTGCTATGTGTTGTGTATTGTGTGTGAGTATGATGGTTATCGAACCTTCGTGTGTCGTAGTAATCGCGTAGGAATTGCTAAGTGTTAAGTTGTG
>NC_021160.2:36738691-36763141 GCF_000331145.2 Cicer arietinum | reverse complement strand
GCTTTTAGAGACCTACACTTGAACGTAGAGTTCGGACCGGGAATTTTGAAATTCGGAATGATTAAGATCTCGAGTGGATTACTTGAAGACATTGCGAATTCTCAGGATGACGTCTTAATTCAAGAGAAGAGGAATCTAATAGTACAAGGGAAGACGACTGAGTTCAAGATTGGGGCTGATAATGTTTTGCGGTGTAATGGTAGGATTTGTGTACCAGCCATTACAGATATGCGGAAAACGATTCTAGAAGAGGCGCATAAGAGTAAGCTGAGTATTCATCCTGGGGCAACAAAGATGTATCAGGATTTGAGGCAGAATTATTGGTGGCCAGGAATGAAGAAACATGTGGCGGAATATGTATCCACTTGTCTAACTTGTCAGAAAGCGAAGGTGGAACATCAGCGACCTGCTGGAATGTTGCAACCTTTAGATATACCTGAATGGAAGTGGGACAGCATTTCCATGGATTTTATAACCGGATTACCAAAGACAAGGAGAAAGAATGATTCCATATGGGTGATAGTGGATCGACTAACTAAATCTGCTCACTTTTTGCCGGTAAGGACCACCTATAAGGTAGATCAGCTAACGGAGATCTACATTGCTGAAATTGTGAGGTTACACGGGGTACCATCGAGCATTGTATCAGACCGTGATCCGAAGTTCACATCGCATTTTTGGGGAGCATTGCACGAAGCGTTGGGAACGAAGCTACGATTGAGTTCAGCTTACCATCCACAAACGGACGGACCGACTGAAAGGACGAATCAGTCCTTGGAAGATCTGTTGAGAGCATGTGTTTTAGATGATAGAGGAAGTTGGGATGATGTACTTCCGTTGATTGAGTTCACTTACAACAATAGTTTCCACGCGAGCATTGGAATGGCACCATATGAGGCTTTATATGGGCGCAAGTGTCAAACGCCCTTGTGTTGGTATAAAGACGGTGAGAATATGATTGTCGGACCAGAGATGGTGCAACAGACCACAGCTAAAGTAAGGAAGATCAAGGAGAAAATGAAGACTTCACAAGATCGCCAGAAGAGTTACGCGGACAAGCGTCGCAGACTTTTGGAATTCGAACAGGGTGACCATGTATTTCTGAGAGTCACACCTACTACTGGAGTAGGTAGGGCCTTGAAATCGAAGAAGTTGACTCCGAAATTCATTGGACCATATCAGATTTCTGCACGAATTGGGCCGGTTGCTTATCGGATTGCATTACCTCCGATACTGTCCAATATCCATGACGTGTTTCATGTGTCGCAGTTGAGGAAATATCTCGCAGATCCATCTCACGTGATCGAACCAGACACAATCCAGCTAAAGGATAACCTGTCGTTCGAAGTACCACCCGTGAGGATTGAAGACAGGAAGATTAAGCGGTTGAGAACCAAGGATGTTTCGTTGGTCAAGGTGATCTGGAACCCAATTACTGGAGATGCGACTTGGGAACTGGAGAGCAAGATGAGGGAACAACACCCAGAGTTATTTATCGATGCATAGTTTCGAGGACGAAACTAATTTTAGGGGGGGAGTAATGTAAGACCCATAATTTTAAAGTACCCTTTTATGTATTTTTGGTATATTTTGGATTTTGGCTCGGAGGCTTTTAAGCCAAAGTTAATAATATTTTGGAGTTTTATAATCAAAAAGATATTTCGATGCCAATTAGAATTTCTCGTCGATAAATAAATTGAATTTAACTGCGGTAAATACTTTACGGTTAATTTAAGGCGTTTCGGGTGAAACGGTAATTTAATAAATATCTAGATTTTGAGATATTTGTTAAGTTATATTTATTTTTATATATGTTTGCTTGGAGGGAAAAAGAAAGGAAAACTAGAAGGAAGGAAAAGGAAAAGAAAATAGTATATAAAGGAAGGAAGGAAAAAGGAAGAAAGGAAAAGCAAAGGAAAGAAATAGAAAGGAGGGAAAATTGAATTTTCCATCTTCTTCCTCTGCACTCACGTGAGCTTTAACCAAAAATCCATCCTTTCTCCATTCTTCGTTTTCGTTGCTTCCTTTCTTCAAAGCTAGTGACCCAAGGTTGGGTGAGGGTTAGATCAAGGTTTTCGTAACTCCACTCTTCCTCTTTGATTCGAAAACGAAGAAATACGGTTTTTGAGATCCAAACACAAACCCCTCCGTTTCTCCTAGATCCAAACCTCTTTTCTCGAAGAGATAGAAGGGAAAGTTGCTCACCTCCGTGCTACGGTGCTAGTGCACTAATTTGGAAGCGGCGTTGCGAGCGGAGATTTTACCGGAATTTCTCGCGGAACCGGAAACACTCGATAAAGCTGACTTTGAGGTAAGGGCTCCTTCCAAACTTCTAGCTTGCATTAGGGACTTATCTGTAGTTGTGTGGGAAGGAATTTGTTAGGGTTAAATGTATCGATTTGGGGAAAAACGAAACTAGTGCGTTATGGGTAAAAACCTTAGAGTTAGGTTTTGTTTATAGTGATGAATGTTTCGTGGTAAATGAATTTGAATGTCATTGTGTATGATTATGGGTAAATGAAACTTGATGTTTGTTAATTGGTGTGGTTGTTGTGAATTATGGTTTGAATGTGAAAGTATGTTTGAATTTGTTTCTGTGGAATTTGAAAACCATTAGAGTTAAACGAGTATTAAAAATGGGGAATCTTTTAATACCTCGGTTTACTTAATGTGTATTTGAGGAAAATGTTTAAGTTAACTGGGCGTTGAGAATGGGGAATCTCTTAATGTCTCGGTTACTTAACTATCGTTTTTGAAAATCGTTTCGGTAAATGAGTATTAAGAATGGGGAATCTCTTAATATGACTGTTTGCTTAACGTTTTGTTTTGAAAATCATTAAGTTAAATCGGTATTAAGAACGGGGAATCTCTTAATGACTTATTTAATTAATGTTGTTTGAAAGTCGTTTCGGTAAATGAGTATTAAGAATGGGGAATCTCTTAATATGACTGTTTGCTTAACGTTTTGTTTTGAAAATCATTAAGTTAAATCGGTATTAAGAACGGGGAATCTCTTAATGACTTATTTAATTAATGTTGTTTGAAAGTCGTTTAAGTTAAATGGGTATTAAAAATGGGGAATCTTTTAATATCTGCATTTGCTTAACGATTGTTGTGAATGGAGTCTGTGTATGCTCATGCATTTCATTTGGTAAATTGTGTCGACCCGTGATAGGTGACACCTTGGTAAACTGTACTGACCCGTGATAGGTGGTACATTTACGATTTACGTTTTTGGTGAATTGTGCTGACCCGTGATAGGTGGCACCTAGGTAAACAGTACTGGTCTGTGATAGGCGGTACGTTTACGATTCCCGCTTTTTCTTTTAGTAAATCGTGTTGACCCGTGATAGGTGACACCATGGTAACTGTACTGACCCGTGATAGGTGGTACATTTACGATTTACATTTTTGGTGGATTGTGCTGACCCGTGATAGGTGGCACCTAGGTAAACAGTACTGGTCTGTGATAGGCGGTACGTTTACGATTCCCGCTTTTTCTTTTAGTAAATCGTGTTGACCCGTGATAGGTGACACCATGGTAACTGTACTGACCCGTGATAGGTGGTACATTTACGATTTCCGCTTTTTCTTTTAGTAAATCGTGTTGACCCGTGATAGGTGACACCATGGTAACTGTACTGACCCGTGATAGGTGGTACATTTACGATTCCCGCTTTTTCTTTTAGTAAATCGTGTTGACCCGTGATAGGTGACACCTCGGTAAACTGTACTGACCCGTGATAGGTGGTACGTTTATGATTTACGCATTTTAGTAAATCGTGCTGACCCGTGATAGGTGGCACCTCGGTAATTGGTACTTTGGCCTGCGATAGGCGGTACAATTATGATTTACGGCCCTTCGAGGAGGGTTTTGGTTTGGAATTCCGAGTCCATGCATTTTGGCATATACGCATTGCATTAGGGTGCCTGGCACGCGAGTCATGTTTGATTTGAGTTTATGATTGAGTGATTCGAATTTTGATTTATCGTGATAACTGAGATGAAGGTGTTAAGTGTTATGTGTTGTTTATTGTGTGTAAGTATGATGGTTATCGAACCTTCGTGTGTCGTAGTAATCGCGTAGGAATTGCTAAGTGTTAGGTTGTGGACTTGATTAGGAATGACTTAGGTTAATTCATGAATTTTTGGAAAACTGATCAGGGAAATCGATTTCCCAATCGATTGGATGGGTAAACAGGGACTTGGCCAATTCACAAAATCGATTAGCCAATCGATTTCGAAATCAATTTTCAAAGGAATCAGTTAAGAAATCGATTGCCCAATCGATTAGGCCTTAAGTCAGGGGCTCAGGAACCAATCAATCGATTTACCAATCGATTGAATTCAGCCCAGGATTCTGTTTTCATTAAGAATCCCTCACCAAATCGATTAGGAAATCGATTGGCTCGAAACCAGGGGCTCAGGAACCAATCAATCGATTTACCAATCGATTGAATTCAGCCCAGGATTCTGTTTTCATTAAAAACCTTCACCCCAATCGATTTCCCAATCGATTGGCTCAGTGAAAATCCTCATTTTTAGTTGTATGATTAATTGCTCATGAATCTATCCATGTTTTGTTTTATCATGTGTTAATTAGGAGATCGAGAACTGCATTTTACCTTCATTTTCATTGGCAATGTAATGTATGAACTTTTCGCACATTGAAAATCCTGTTAAGATGCATGCTTAGTTAAAAAGTTGTTTTGAGCATTCAAAAACTTAACTGCTATGTGTTAACTGTTATTTTCTGGTTGGTGACCCTTTACACTATTGTGGAAATCTGGGCTTTTCCCTCAGATGAGAGTCAGGACGGCCCTACTGGTTCGTACCCTACGGACAGGGATGGAGATGGGAACGCTTGACTGCTGTTGTGTTAGGAGGATCTCACGGGGCGCGTGGAGATTACTCAGGGTGTATAGCTTTTTGGTAGGATGATCAGATTAGGATGATGTATAGGGACTAGGGGTCCTTCTTTTTGGGTTGGAGTATTTTAGTTTTGGAAAACTGTACTTATACAAATATTATCAGTTTGATATCATCTTTGAATGGGTTCCATGTACCATTTGATGTTTATGTAAAAATGTTTTGGATTTATAATTGGAGAAACTTTTCCGCTGCGTAAATTATAATGACTCAATTATTTATCCAAAAGCATTTCCTGATTTATTTCTTTGTTCGTTTTTAATTACTTTTAAAAAAAAAATATACCCTCGCTTTGAAAAACGGGGTGTTACACACATAATCCTACTGCAAATAATATATCAGGCCTACTTGCAGTTAAATAAATCAAAGAACCAATCATTCCTCTATATTCCTTTTCAGAAACAGATATTCCATTTTTATCTTTTTCTAAAGAAGAGGGTGGATGCATGGGAGTAGACATGATTTTCGATTCATTCATTTTGTATTTTATCAACAAGTCTTTAATGTATTTTTCTTGACAAATAAAAATACCATTTTCATATTTTTTAATTTGTAATTCGAGAAAATACCTTAATTCTCCCATCATGCTCATTTCAAATTCACTTTGCATGAGTTTTGAAAATCCTTCACACATTTTCTCATTTGTGGATCCAAAAATGATGTCATCAACATATACTTGAACAATAAGTAAATCATTCTTCTCTGTTTTCTTAAATAATATGGTGTCAACTTTTCCTCTTGAAAATCCATTTTTAATTATAAATGAACTTAATCTTTCATACCAAGCTCTTGGTGCTTGTTTAAATCCATATAGAGCTTTGGTATGTTTGAAAACATGATTTGGTTTTGACTGATTCTCAAATCCAGGAGGTTGTTTTACATAGACTTGTTCATTTAAAAAACCATTTAAAAACGCACTTTTAACATCCATTTGAAACAACTTAATAAGCTTATGAGATCCATATGCAAGAAGTATACGAATAGCTGCTAACCTTGCAACTGGAGCAAAAGTTTCATCGTAATATATACCTTCTTGTTGATTATAGCCTTGAGCAACTAATCTTGCTTTGTTTCTTATAACCTTGCCTTCTTCGTCTAGTTTATTTCTGAAAACCCATCGTGTACAATTGATTGTTCGATCTAGTGGATCAGGTACCAAAGTCCAAACTTCATTTTTTTCAAACTGCAGCAGTTCTTCCTTCATGGCATCAATCCAAGATTGATCAACTATGGCTTCTTTAATTGATTTCGGTTCAATTTGAGATATCATTGCCATGTTGTTTTCATCATTCTTGAATGATTTTCTTGTTCGAATCCCATCACCTGTGTCTCCAATGATTTGTGTTTGATGATGATCTTCAATAGTTCTCTAGCTTTTTGGTGGAGAATGATACAAAGATTGTTTATCAATCTCGGCTTCATGCAGACTGTTCTGCTGTTGCAGACCGGTTTGAATTTCTTCTTCCTCATCCTTTTTACTCATATTCAAGTCATCAAACTCATCAAATAATATGTGCATACTAACTTCTACAACTCTATAGCCTTTAGAACCAATTCAATAACCTAAGAAGATTGCTTTATTTGATTTTGCATCAAATTTTCCAATAACATCTTTGTTGATTAAAATATAGCAATAACAACCAAAAATGTCAAAGTAAGAAATGTTCGTTTTCTGTTTTTGCATATTTCATATGGGGTTTTGTTGATGATTTTTCTTATAGATACACGGTTTAAGACATAACAAGAAGTGCTAACAACTTCAGCCCAAAAATATCTTTCAACATTATATTCTTCCAAGATTGTTCTTGCCATTTCTTGTAATGTTCTATTTTTTCGTTCAACAATTCCATTTTGTTGTGGAGTTCTTGCACATGATAGATTATGAGAAATGCCAGATTCATCAAAGAATGTTTTAAAAGAAGCATTTATGAATTCTCCCTCATGATCACTTCTTATAGAAATTATGTTGGATTCCTTTTCATTTTCTACATTTTTGCAAAATATTTGAAATGCATCATCTTTTTGTTTTAAAAATAATACCCAAGTGAATTTTGAGAAATCGTCAACAATAACAAAACCATTTTTTATTCTATCTAAACTTGTTATTTTGATTGGCCCAAAAAGATCCATGTGAAGTAATTCAAGAGTTCTGTTTGGGGTTACAAAATCTTTTGAATGAAAAATACTCTTGACTTAATTTCCTTTTGCACAAGCTTCACATTTACACTGATATTGTATATATTGATATAGATTGCGCTAGATGCTTTGATGATATAGATGGTCAACATTTGGTTATTGTGTTCTCATCGGAGAAAATCCTATATTTTGGAAGAGCAAGATGTAGAGCTCTATTGCTAGATGAGTATGTAGGTATAGTATTGAGCTATAACTCTTACTCATGTGAATTTATTTGGTTGAAACAATTTTTTGCGAAATGAAGTTTCGTCAAATAGACATATAGACATGTATTTACATAGAGTCCTAAGGATAACTCATAACTGTAACAAGTTTGAAGCATACGACATATGCATTATCTTAAAGGGGAGTTTTGATATTTAATTTATTTTCTTGTTTGTAGTTTACTTATTTCTTGTTGTATAAGTATTTCCTTTCCCAATTTCCCCTTTTTTGCACATAAATTATGATTAGTAATATAGCTTAGGAAATATATTTTGCAATAATTAACCAATCACGGGATTTATTGTATACGAAGATTGTTACAAGTACAACAAAACTAGCAATTTGGTACCAACTTTCTTCCTATATTCATGAAAACTAACCCCCACTTTGATAGAACAGAGGTAAAATATAACTAGATGAAAAGAATTATTGTATTAATGGATAAGAAAACAGAAAATGATTTTAGAGCTAATGTTCCTCAGTTAGAGAAAACAATTCTCTCATTGCCCAACCTTGTAACACTCCGTTTTTCAAAGCGAGGGTATATTTTTTTTTATAAAAGAGATTCATAAAAACAAAGGAATAAAGAAGAAAATACTTTTGGATAAACATTTAAGTCGTAACACAACGACAAATAAGTCAACAGAATTTACAAGCAGCGAAAAAGTTTCTCCAAATATAATTCCAAAGCATTTACACAAATACAAATGGTACATGGAACCCATTCAAATAAGATGTCAAACTGACAATATTAGTATCAATACAGTTTTCCAAATTAAAATACTCCAACCCAAAAAGAAGGACGTCTAGTCCCTATACATCAACCTAATCTGATCATTCTACCAAAAAAAACTATACACCCTGAGTGATCTCCACGCGCCCCGTGAGATCCTCCTCACGTAGCTCCAGTCAAGCATTCCCATCCGTAGGGTACGAACCAGTAGGATCGTCCTGGCTCTCATCTGAGGGCAAAGCCCAGATTTCCACAATAGTTGTAAAGGGTCACCAACCGAAATTAACAGATAACACATAACATTTAAGTTTTAAATGCACAAAATAACCTTTCAACTAAGCATGCACCTTAAAAGGGTTTCCATATGCCAAACATGCATAAACAAGGTTGAAAAATGAAGTTTTTAACAAAATAGCATTGTTGTATTCGAATACAGCATCTTTGTATTCGAATACAAGGTTGTTTCAGCATTCAGCAAAAAAAAACAGCATGTCTGTATTCGAATACAACAGTCTATATTCGACTACACAGTAAGTCAGTAGCAAAACAACATCTCTGTATTCGAATACAGCAGTCTGTATTCGCCTACACAGTAAGTCAGTGGCAAAAACAACATGTCTGTATTCGACTACAGCTTTCTGTATTCGAATACACATCAGACAACAACAGGAAAACAACAAAAATCAGCAAAATTCAGCTTTTTAAAGGGTTTCGAAACCAATCAACACTTACACACAAATCCAAACAATCACACTTAGCAATTATAGCGCAATCACCACGACATCTTGAGTTTCGAAATAGTATTGCAATCAAACATGCTATCACCAAATTCCAAAACATAACACTTAACACTTATAACACAATTACTACAACATCATGGGTTTCGAAATGGTATTGCAATCAAACATGTTATCACCAAATTCCAAAACATAACACTTAACACTTATAACACAATTACTACAACATCATGGGTTTCGAAATGGTATTGCAATCAAACATGTTATCACCAAATTCCAAAACATAACACTTAACACTTATAACACAATTACTACAACATCATGGGTTTCGAAATGGTATTGCAATCAAACATGTTATCACCAAATTCCAAAACATAACACTTAACACTTATAACACAATTACTACAACATCATGGGTTTCGAAATGGTATTGCAATCAAACATGTTATCACCAAATTCCAAAACATAACACTTAACACTTATAACACAATTACTACAACATCATGGGTTTCAAAATAGTATTGCAATCAAACATGCTATCACCAAATTCCAAAACATAACACTTAACACTTATAACACAATTACTACAACATCATGGGTTTCGAAATGGTATTGCAATCAAACATGTTATCACCAAATTCCAAAACATAACACTTAACACTTATAACACAATTACTACAACATCATGGGTTTCGAAATGGTATTGCAATCAAACATGTTATCACCAAATTCCAAAACATAACACTTAACACTTATAACACAATTACTACAACATCATGGGTTTCGAAATGGTATTGCAATCAAACATGTTATCACCAAATTCCAAAACATAACACTTAACACTTATAACACAATTACTACAACATCATGAGTTTCGTAAATAAGTCATTAAGAGATTCCCCATTCTCAATACTTATTTAACTTAAACGATTTTCCAAACAAATATTAAGTAACCAAGACATTAAGAGATTCCCCATTCTTAATTCTCATTTAACTTAAACGATTTTCAAAAACAAATATTAAGTAACCGAGACATTAAGAGATTCCCCATTCTTAACGCCCAGTTAACTTAAACGGTTTTCAAAACAAATATTAAGTAAACGAGACATTAAGAGATTCCCCATTCTTAACGCCCAGTTAACTTAACGATTTTCAAAACAAATATTAAGTAACCAAGACATTAAGAGATTCCTCATTCTTAACGCCCAGTTAACTAACGATTTTCAAAAACAAACATTAAGTAACCAAGACATTAAGAGATTCCCCATTCTTAACTCCCAATTAACTTAAACGGTTTTCAAAACAAATATTAAGTAAACGAGACATTAAGAAATTCCCCATTCTTAATTCTCATTTAACTTAAACGATTTTCGAAAACAAACATTAAGTAACCAAGACATTAAGAGATTCCCCATTCTTAACGCCCAGTTAACTTAACGATTTTCAAAACAAATATTAAGTAACCAAGACATTAAGAGATTCCCCATTCTTAACGCCCAGTTAACTTAACGATTTTCAAAACAAATATTAAGTAACCAAGACATTAAGAGATTCCCCATTCTTAACGCCCAGTTAACTTAACGATTTTCAAAACAAATATTAAGTAACCAAGACATTAAGAGATTCCCCATTCTTAATACTCATTTAACTTAATGGTTTTCAAATTCCACACAAAACAAACTCAAAACATATTATCAAATTCAATTCACAATCCACACCAAAACACATCAAATTTCATCGGTATTAACTTAGAACACATCAAATACGACGAACACAAATCAACACAACATAACACTCAAACACATCAAATTTCATTTACCCATAATCATACACAAATGAGTTAAGTTCATTTTCTACGAAACACCAATCAATATCGTCAAGACCTAACTCTAAGACTTTACCCACAAAACCTTAGATTCATTTTCCCTAAATCAATACATTAAACCCAAACAAATTCCTTTCCACACAACTACAGATAAGTCCCTAAATGCAAACTAAAAGTTTGGTAGGAGCCCTTACCTTAACGTTAGCTTTAACGTGCGTTTCCGGTTCCGCGAGTAAATCCGATAAAATCTCCGTTCGCAACGTCGCTTCCAAATTTAGTTCATTAGCACCGTAGCATGGTAGTGAGCAACTTTCCCTTCTATCTCTTCGCGAAACGAAGCTTAGATCTAGATGAAACAGGGGGGTTTGTGTTTGACGGTTTTAAAAACCCTAACACCGTTTTTCTTTGTTTTCGAATCAAACCGTTTTTCTTCGTTTTCGAATCAACGAGGGAGAGTGAAGTTAAGAAATCCTTATCCTATCACTCACCAAGCTGTGGGTTTCTAATCTTGAAGAAAAAGGAAGCACAAAAATGAAGAAGAAGGAAGAAGAAGAGAATGGGTTCCCGATGGAGGGGAACGTGTTTTTCTTCCTCTGTTTATGTTTTTTTTCCTTTCTTTTCCTCCATTCTAACATATATATACATATGTTACTTTATATTAATTATATATATATATATATATATATAATTATAATTAACAAATATCTCAAAATATCTAGATATTTGTTAATTTACCATTTCACCCATAACGCATAAAATTCTCCGTAAAGGATTCACCGCACTTAATTTAATTTATTCATCGACGAGTAATTCTAAACGGCCTCGAAATATCTTTTTGATCATATAAACTCCAAAATATTATTAACTTTGGCTAAAAAGCCTTCGAGCCAAAATCCAAAATACACAAAAATACATAAAGTATACTTTAAAATTATGGGTCTTACAAACCTCTAAGGTTCAAATTGAAAAATGATAAGATCCTCCACAAACTAATTCCATATCCACTCCTATTTATTAGGGGATTACTAACAAACTATATCAACTAGGATATCACACTTTTCCTGCATTCTATTTCTTATTCTTCCTCACATATACCCGCCACTGCTTAGGTCTCACCTCATCTCTATTAACTAACAGATCCCCCTCACCACTCGTGGGGCCTAAATCATTCATATCATAACCCCTACCTTCAACATTAGTCTTGTCCTCAAGGAGTAGATCAAAGAATTGACTCTTCAACAACAGTTCATCTTCCCATGTATCATCTCCAACATCCATTCATTCCCATTGAATCAACCATTTTCTCTTATGTTGCCCACCATCAAACTTATTCTTCCATGAAAAGACCTTAGGAGGAATAATGTCTCTTTTTTCAAACTCTGAACTGATAGGTAATTAAGTTGTAATAGTATAATTGCCCACAACTTTCTTCAATTGAGACACATGAAAAGCAGGATGTAGTTTAGATGTTGTTCGTAGCTGTAACTTGTAAGCAACCTGCCTTATCTTCTTAATGACTTGATACAGACCAAAAAATCTAAGAGCCATTTTTTTATGGATCCTTTGCACAACCGATGTCGGTGAAGACGTAATTTGAGGAAAACCCAATCACCAACCTCAAATTGCACTCCCTTGCGTTTCTTATCAGATTGGTATTTCATGTACTCTTGAGCTTTGAGTAAATTAGTTTTCAGTTGACGCAAAGCTTCATCCCCGTCCTTTAACCTTAGACTACAACTTCTACTCTAGTTTCACCCTCCAAAAAATGCACCAATACTGAAGGCCTCCTGCCATACACCACCTCAAAAGGAGTGATCCTTGTGGATACATGGAATGTGGTATTGTACCATACTTCTGTCCATAAAATCCAATGTGCCCATGTCTTAGATTGATCTGCAATAAAACAACATAGATATGCCTCTAAACAATGGTTAATCATTTCTGTTTGGCCATCAGTTTATGGATGGTATGCCGAAGACATTTTAAGCACTATGCCTATTAGCTTGAACAACTTATTCCAAAAATTACTCACAAACAAAGGGTCATTGTAAATAAAAATCGACTCTGGAATTCCATGTAGTCTAACCATGTCCTTCACAAAAATAGCAGCAATGAAGCGAGCAATAAATGGATGTTTAAGGGGAATGAAATGACTATACTTGGAGAGACGATCCACAACAACCAAGATAGCTTCAAATCCATTACTTTTGGACAAACAAGTAATGAAATCCATAAATATCTCTCTCTAAACCAAAATTGGAATAGGTAGTGATTGTAGTAACCCACTAGGCGTAGTCGCGGCATATTTTTGTCGTTGACAAGTGTCACAGACTATCACAAAATCTTACAGCATTTTCATCATCCCTTGCCAATATAAAGTATATGCCATTCTACTATAAATGTGTAGGTAGTCGGAGTAACCCTCACTAGGAGAAGAATGAAAATCCTTAAGTAGATCCTTAATAAATGGTGAGTTTAGCTGGTATAACTAACCTATTTTTGTAGAACAAGATATCACCTTTTAAAGAAAACATTGGTTTAGCGTTAGGATCCTTTTGAATAGCCTCCACAATGCTTTTAAGCTAGGGATCCTGCGATACCTCTTGTTGCAATTGGTTGCTCTACTACCAAATAGGATAGGATTTAAGAGTACGAATCTCAGCATCCTCATGTTGTATAGGTAAAGCATTAGCCACCTTATTTTCCACTCTCACCTTATACACCACCTCAAAGTCAAAACCCAACAACTTAGTCATCCTTTCCTACTGATTTGATGTGGTAATATGTTGTTGTAACAAGTGTTTTAGGCTCTTTTGATTAGAATAAACCACAAACAGCCTTCCTAATAAATAATGTCTCCAATGTGAATAGCTAACGCCAAAGCCATCAATTCCTTATCATAGATAGATTTAGATAACCTAGATGATTCAAAAGCCTTGCTAAAATACGCAATGGGATGTCTAGATTGCAACAACAAAACACCAACCCCTTTTCCTGATGCATCACATTCAATTTCAATTGTAAATTGGAAATTAGGCAGGGATAAAACTGGGGCAGTTGTAATAGCTACTATTAATTTCTCAAAAGCTTCGGCAGCTGCTGCGTTCCATCTAAAACCATCCTTCTTTGTCAACTTTGTCAATGGTTTATCAATTTTCCCATAGTTACCTATACACTTTCTAGATTAACCAGTTAACCCCAAAAAACCTCTCACCCCCTTGACATTCTTAGGGACTGGCCATAGTAACACATTGGTAACCTTGGCACAATCCACAACAACCCCTGATTTGGAAATGACATGGCACAAATATTCCACTAGGTGTTGACCAAAAGCATATTTCATCCCATTAGCCACAAACTGATGTTGTTTCAAAAAATTTAGAACCATCTCCAAGTGTTGCAACTGAGTAGCCCAACTAGTGTTGTACACTAGTATGTCATAAAAAATAAAAATAAAACCAATACAAACTTCCTTAAAAAAGGCTTAAAAGTATCATTCGTCACCGATTGAAAGGTTGCAGTGGCATTGGTAAGGTCTAGTGGCATCACCATAAACTCATAGTGACCCTCATGAGTATAAAATGCAATTTTATGTATATCATTTTCCTTCATACGAATTTGATGATAACTAGATTTAAGATCAAGCTTAGAGAAATAACCAAAGCCATGTAATACATCTAACAGTTCATCTACAACAGGGATATGGTACTTATTTTATATTGTAACCTTGTTACTTGCATAATAATCTACACACATGCGCCAAGATTTATCCTTCTTCTTGACCAAAATAATAAGACTAGAGAAAGCACTAATGTTGTTTCTAATCACCCCTTACTACATAAGACTCTGATTTTTCTTTTCTTTTCAATTTCATCCTTGTGTAAATGAGGATATCTGTAAGGCCTCACACTCATCAAACCAGCTCCTTGCAAAAATTCAATGGAATGGCTAGTGTTTCTTGTAGGAGCAAACTGATCTAACAACCATTGCAACTCCTTTGCATGTTGATCAAAGACATGAGGCACTTGCGAACCTATCACATCCATCAAGGTAGGTTATTCACAATCTGTTATCATCCGGGAAGAAGTGATAACGCTTTGGAAAGTAGCCATCTTCTCATCTAAAGTTTGGCCAAGGAATTTCACCATAACGCCCTTATGGTTGAACATGATAAACATTTATTTCCAATTCATGGTCACTTTCCCCAAAGTTTATAGACAAACAACTCCCAAAATCAGATCCACACCTCATAACTCCAAAACATAAGCATCAAAACAAATCTGCATTATTCCCAAGTTCATATGAATTCCCTTACATCTACCCATAGTTAGAATACGGTGACCATCTCTTAACTTAATACCCAAGCTTCAACCATCTTAGGGGATATGAATTAAGCACGGCTCCACTGTCAATAAGAACCAAAATAAATGCACTTTGCAAACAGCACTCCACTTTCATTGTGTAAACCTTTTTTGGAGTGGTAGATACACCAAAAACTCCCATCACTTTACATTCTAACTCCTCTTGTTCAATCTCTTCTTCCAACTCATCCTCCAACACCACAATCTCTCCTTCATCGTTGACCACTTCATCGTTCCCCAAGATAATCCATCGTAAGTGCTTTGTTGCACATTGATGGAGGGGATCCCATTGTTCATTGCAACAAAAGAAGAGTCCCTTCGCACGATGCTTATTAGCCTATACACTTGGTAAATGGAGAAAGCAACATGAGTGACAGCGTGAAACGCCACCATAATTTGAACGTGAAGATGTTGTAGAATTGGGAGGGCGCATTGACCCAGTTTGAGATCCAGCACTCGAACTGATACGCATGTTACCCACATTGTTGTTAGTCTGGGTAAGGTTTGGAGATTTGTTTTTGTCCCTTTCACGATTGGCCCAATTGGGTTTTTGAAATCAAGCCCAAGAACCTTGACCCCTTTTGTAACGAGATTTGGATCCCTACCCAGAAACAACTACAAATTCGCTCTCAACATCATGGGCCATATGCATCGCTAAATAATGATTACGAGGCTTGAACATACGCACACGAGAACGAATGTCGTGACATAAACCACTAATGAAATAACCAAGAAACTGTTGTTATGGTAAACGACCACACTATGAAGATTACAATTCAAATTAAGTAATGTAATCCTCCACAAATCCAGATTGTTTTAATTCCTTCAATTCCTCAAAAGGATTCTCCAAACTACCACCACCAAAACAAATGATCATCATTTTTGTCAAACTCTCCCAAGACAGATCCTCCGTAGAATTGCGTCATCAATTGAACAAATGAATCGTAGGACTTTCTATATTGAGCTTCGTCAATTGAATCCTCACATCTGCAAAAAAGAGTTGTACTTCGAAATACGTTTCTGCTAGAGCGATCCAAGCAACTAGATCATCATCAGTAAACGTCGACAATTCCACCTTCTTCGCAGCTAAATGGAATTCATATAACGATGAGGTGACCGCTGTAATATTGTCCTGAATTGTGTCATGCATTACCAACACTCTCTAAATTTCAGAACCAATAAATTCATGTAACCCAATGTTGGCCTCCGCACATCCCAAACGATCCTCCACTCCAATCATTCTTGTGTCCATTCTGGTTTGCATGAACGCAGCAGGTCGGACCAATTGATAGAACAAAGGTAAGATATAACTAGATAAAATAATTATTGAATAATGGATATAAAAATAGAAAATAATTCCAGAGCTAATGCTCCTCGGTTAGATAAAACAATTCTCTCATTTCCCAACCTCTAAGGTGCAAACTGAAAAATGATAAAATCCTCCACAAACTAATTCCCCATGCACTTCTATTTAGTAGGGGAATACTAACTAACTATATCGGCTAGCAAATCACATTTTTCCTACATTTCACTTCTTATTATTTCTCACATACTCACCATTACTTAGGCCTCACCTCATCTCTATTAACTAACATATTGCCTCATCACTCGTGGGACCCAACCATTGTTATCACACTCCAAATAAAAAAAACAATGAAACCTTATATTAGGATACCAAAAGTGAAAAACAGAGCATCCCTCAACATTTATATATGATTATCAATTTATGAGATAACAAATTTGGGCCCAACGTTCATAACCCTAAAAACAAAACAACTCACGTGTCAAAATAATAATAGAGCACAAGCAAAAAACATGAAACAATCACATAAAACTAAAACAAGACATATACAACCAAAATTAAAACATTTTCCTACTGGTAGGTGATAAGCTAGAATTTATCTATTTTTATAGCTTTTATTTGATAGGTTAATTTGATGTTTTTAATTCGATTTTAATTCAATTTAACTACCTTTTTATTTTGAAGGAATAAGTGAAAATTATTGGAGCAAAAGAGCTTTGAAGTCAAGTGGTGCAGTCATGGTGCATCATTATCAAGAAAATAAAAGAAACTCAAGTTCCAACAAGCATTACTGTCTAGCCATAATAGTCATTACAACCATAATGGATGAACGAAGAAAAAAAATTAAGAATTTGACAATTCAAGTCAGCAAGGATTACTGACTGGCAGTAATGACCATTATGGTCATAATCTGCTCATCTTCGGTTGCTGCACCTATTACTCTTTGGCAGTAATGACCATTATGGTCATAATATGTTCATCTTCTGTTGTTGCACCTATTACTGCCTAGCAGTAATGGCCATTATGATAATAAATTGCTCATTTTCATCTGAATCGTTTTCCTCCTATGAAATTCTGATGGTTTCTTATAATTAAAGCTCATGAAGGCACCTAACACTATAAAAATGACCAAAATACTCAATTTTAGGGATATCATTCCTACTCACAATCTCTTACTACTCTTTCTTTTGTTCTTGTATTTCTCTTAGAAATTTTCTAGTTTCAATAATATTCAGTTTTCTATTTTTGTTTTGTTATTTTATTATGTTAATTTATATTTCCAATGTTTTTATATTTAAGCTTTGATTCTACTATGATCATATGTGAGTAGATCTTCCTTGTCTTGGGATTGTAGGATTTCCAATGTTGGATCTCTAACAATTTCTATTTCCTTTTGTCATGGGTGTTGATATTTTAATTCAATCTTAATAAGAATCATATTCATACTTAGATGTCAAATAGTATACTGAAAGGTATATTTTATATCTGACCCCTCATATTGGGCAAGAGAATCAAATCATGAAAATAGATTTTGGTTCTTTTGAAATAATGAAAGATATATTCTCTTAAAGGATTTTGCTAA
This sequence comes from Cicer arietinum, assembly GCF_000331145.2. Taxonomy (NCBI): domain Eukaryota; kingdom Viridiplantae; phylum Streptophyta; class Magnoliopsida; order Fabales; family Fabaceae; genus Cicer; species Cicer arietinum. The sequence continues at coordinate 36,745,271 of NC_021160.2, read as the reverse complement.
TACATCAATATGAGAACATGTTGGTTATTAGTTTAAAATACACTTTTGTTCTTTGAAAGAAAACATAAGTTACAATTATTTATTTGATTTTTAAGAGTTTAACACCCATAACTCATAGAAGGTTGATTTTATTGTATCCATCATTGTGAAAACTATAATCCGAAGGCTTTATTTTTATTGTGAATTTTAAATCAAAAATCATTATCAACATTTACTGTTTTAGCTAATCATCATAGTAAAGAGACACTAGTACTCATAATAAAGTCCATGTGGGAACGATAATTTTTACTACGCGATAATATCGTGCACTTGCAGTCTTATCAGTAGGGGTGGGAAAAGTTCAGTTATGAACTAGAACTACTTGAAAACTAAACGGAACCAATTTTCAGTTCGAAAAAACCGATCCAAATTGATTTTTAGTTTTAAAAACCAAACCGAACCGATTTTATAAATTGGTGTATTGCTTTAATCGCTAAACCGAACCAAACTGGTTTTGACTTTCTTTTTATGTTCCTATAGATCGAATTTTACCTAGTTGCCCTAATTACTTCGAAACAAAACACTATATAATCAATTTTCCACATTCTTAAACTCATTCATGAAAAGAAAAAAATTAGCACTTTAACTTTTAAGCAAATCTAAACATACTCCTAATGCTTCAAAAATCATGAAGCTAATAACTTAAATTTCAATTCAAACAGTCTACATATAAAATATATTTTTCAAAGGGTTTACAAAACATGCAAAGTCTAAAGCTTTCCAAAGTATTTTTCAAACAAAATACCATCAATTTTGTGAAGTTACTTTCCAAATATGAAAATAGTCTTTAAAAGTATGATCTCTAAACTCAAATAATCTCTTCACTTCCAAAAGTATTACTTCAAATACAATGATTCCTAAACTCATATAGAAAACAAAATACAAACAAATGTCTTCAATCACAAGACTAATTATGCTAGATGATGTAATTGCATAGAACGTTGGAGAAATGATCTCTGCAAAAAAGAGTATTTCGTTATTTTTTAAATAAAACAAACTTAAAATACAATACAAAGTTTATAGAACGAAAAATATTGTAACAAAATTACCTTTCTCAGAGGTTTCAAGTTCTTCAAGATCCGCATCAAATAGATCTGAGAAAGGAGATCATTTCAACCAATCTTGAGCGCAAGCAAGCACTTCCACTATCGTAGGTGTAAGACTACTGCGATGAGGATCCAACAATCTCCATCCAATGCTAAAAGCAGACTCTGATGCTACAGTAGACACATGGATGGCCAACACCTCACGAGCAACACTTGAAAGGATGGGGAATCTAGTTTATAAGAACAGAGGCGCACCTAATAGGGGGTTGAATTAGGTGTTTAGAAATTTTCTTGTTTTTAGAGATTTAGTGTTTGATTTTTCTGATTTAAGATAATGTATAGAAAAGATAAATGGCAGAAAAATAAAGAACACGTCAGTTTATTCTGGTTCCCCTTATAACCAAGGGTACATCCAGTCCTCTTGCACACCACAAGAGATTTTCCACTATTGTTAGAATAAGTACAAGTCCCACCCTAGGACCTTTGTTACAAACTCCTAACTGTAAGATATATGCCTCCTTGACTATGATTTTGATATAACTTCCAAACATACAATGTATATGCATTATCTGATTAATCTAATAGTTTGAGTTGAGATACATTTCAGGAAAGAATCAAACACAACACTTGGACAAATCTTGGATCTCAAGCAATCAAGAAAAGATTGATCATATCATACAAGGCTTGAAGATTATGTGTAAATGTGTCTATTGTTCATAGTGTTTATTAGTTAGATTCATCATTATGATTTCACACATCTAATATTTGCCAATTAAAACTGAAATCATGAAATAAGTATGTTAATCAATCAATTGGTAGATCAATTGGTTAATCGATTTTCTGAGTCATAGAACCAAGTTCTCACTAAGTTAATCGATTAGCAAATCAATTACTTAAATATTTTTATCAGAGCTGTGTTCTATGATTAAAAGAAATCGATTGGACAATCGATTGATATACTTTTTCTTAAGTTACAAGCTTTCTACTAATCAATTGGTTAATCGAATTTTTGAGTCACAGAACATAGTTTTCACTGAGTTAATCGATTAGCAAATCGATTACTTAAATGGTTTTATCAGACCTGTGTTCTATGATTAAAAAAAATCGATTGGATAATCGATTGCATAAATGAATCAGTTCATCATTTATAAGAAACATACTGCATAGTCGATTGGCACATCGATTGTAATTAAATATCTGAGTTACAGGGACAAATCAGTCGATTGGCACATCGATTTGATTGAGTGTCTGAGTTACAGGGAGAAATTAGCCCATTGCCAAATCGATTATGTTAGTGAAAGTGAATCGACTGAGTAATCGATTGTTTGATCTCACATTTTGAACAAAACAATTATAATCGATTATTCAATCGACTATGATATAAACTGAGTATCAGTTTCTGATATATGCATTAAAAACATCGATTAGCAAATCGATTAGTTCATCTATTTCAAGAATTTCAAGAAAAACAAGAAACGCGAAATCGATTAGGAAATCGATTGAGTTGGTAATACGCATTAATAAAATCGATTGGGAAATCAATTTGTCTGAAGTTTTTATGAAACTATATAAACTGAATCAATCACAATTTTTATAACATATAGAAATACATAGAAAGAACTGAAAAAATCTCATTGACTGTTCGAAAAATACACTTTGAGAAAAACTATTATAACTCACAAACATCATTGGCAAATACTTAGTGTGAGAATTCATTGTGATTGAATCAAGTACTTTAGTCTTTTTGAAAGAACCATCTTTGTAAAAGAAAGTGTGTAGAAATCAAGTATTGTGAAACTGGTGGTCATCTTTTAGAGTGTGTGTGATCATCTAAAAGAGATCTCAATCTGATCTTGCTAGAGCTTGGTGATTAGTTCTTAAGGATAGATTGGTTGTTGTTGTGGATTGATGTTGAGTTAGATGTATAGGCATTGAAGTGCTGGAAAGTCTGTAAACATACTCAAATCATTTCTAGTAAAGGCTGGAATCGGTAAGTGATTTCGGGACTGGATGTAGACTATCGAATTGATAGTCGAACCAGTATAAAAATCCATGGTGCACACTTCTCCATCTCTATACTCTTTATCTTGATAACACATGTGTTCTTGAATCTCAGTTTTGAATAAATTTTTGAATCTATTACTGTTAAATTGGAATTAATATTAAACAAGTTGGTTTTAATATTAAGTCCATCCCTTGGGAAGGAATTAGATAATCTAGTAAATAATATTGTATACAACTTCCTAAGGATAGAGGTCATTCCACCAACACTAACAATCACCCTAAGATAGCACACCACTATCTTAGTTTACAAAACTTGAAGAAAGAACACCACTTTCCTCAATTTACATCACTTGAAGAAAGTACACCACTTTCCTCAATTTACAACACTTGAATGGTTTAACAATATTGATTTTGACTTAGATCAATATGATATAATAGGTGATGTACAATGATAACAATCCAATATAATTTCAAGTACACTGGAGAACTTTTCTCAATGATATGAAATTGTAAAATCTGTACTTGAAATATAAAAGTGAAACTTTGAATCAATCAAAACATTTTAGAAAGTTTGTTCAAGGTTTGGTTGTAGGATTGGTTATGTTTGATCTGAAGTTATGGTGTATTTATACTCCATAAACATCTCTTCAGATTTGTGGCCATTGATCCAAGAGGTTTGATGAAGAAATGCAATGATCCGGAATCATTTCAGAATTGAAAAATTGCATTGTTTTTAGTTGTATTCGACTACAGTTTGTATGTAGTCGAATACACATCCTTTTAACGTTCAGTTTTATTTGAATTTTGAAGCTTGTATTCGAATACACATTCTTGTATTCGAATACAGATGTTCAATTTTAGCTACTGACATGTCTGTATTCAGCTACAACATGTTGTATTCGAATACAACATTGTATTTTGCCAAAAATATTATTTTCAAACATTATTTATATATTTTGACACTTTGAAAATCCTTTTGATGCATATGCTAAAATGAAAGGTTCTCATGTGCATTTGAACTATACGAATATTAGATTGCATCATGTACCTTTACATTATAAAACATCTAGCATATTTGGCCATAGTTGTCTTTGATGTTTGACTTCTTTTTGAGCTTGCAACTTGATCACTTTCCTTGCTATTTGTCTTCATCAAAAACATGTATTTTACAAAAACATGTTTATCAAAAACATGATCAGTTTATCAACTTGATCACTTTCCTTGGTCTTTGTTTTTGATAAATGTTCTCAGAGTATGATCTTGATTTTGATAAACTGGTCAAACTCGAGAAAATAAAATTCACACTATTCAGCAAGGTATTTATCAAGATCATACTTAGGATCAATTCTTTGCCTAGTTTATTTTTTGTAGAAGCACATACCATGTATATCATTATCATCTTCCTCTGGTTGTGATTCTCCCATACTTTGAGAACATTCTTCCCTACATTCATATTCTCGATAAATTGATTTTAAGGAAGATGACAATTTCATTTTCAATGCTTCACCATCTACTTCAAAAAAATAATCAAGAAAGTAGTTTACATATCCCAATTTGCAAGTCGGTTCCAGAACAACGACAATCAATAACAACATGTTTATTCCATCAACGTTGCCCCAATAATTGTCATATTTACTCTTCATACTAATCCCCATCAACTTTATGCTTGCATCATTGTGCTCGCTTAATAATCGGATCTTCCTTCCAATAGCAAATACCTCATTCATATATATGTTACTAGTAACATATGAAGAGCCAAAAATACGCATAGTAGCATCATAGAAAATCCATAAAAAAGGAAGCACCGTATTAGCAAAGTCTCAATCCTCGGATATAGGTGCTCTATGACCTTTATCCTTAGATAGTTCTTTGACATACTTAGCATCAATAATTTCTAACAAATCAAATGCTTTTTTATACGTCACAGTTGTTTCTAACATCAAATATGTAGAATTCCACCTGGTTTTCATATCTAGACATATGAGACCTTTATAAGAAATTTTCTCTCTTTCAACGCATCCCTTAAACCTTGCCAATCTTGAAGGAGATGATCTCACATACTTGACTGCTTTTCAGACTTTTGTTATAGAAATGTCCTCATCTTTCAAATCTTCCTTTACAATCAAACTAAAGATACGTGCACAACACCGCATATGGATATATTCTCCGTTCAAGAGTAAACAGTTCCTTGCATTCATCCACTTCTTCATAAATTTTATTTCGACGTCCTTAGACGATGCATTATCTATCGTTATGTTAATAACTCGATTCAACTCCCAAACATTTAAATATGTCTCAACTTCCTTAGTCATGAGTTCTCCTGTATGGCTTGTGATTTGACAAAAACTCAATATTCTCTTATGCAAATTCCATTTTTTATTAATGAAATATGCAATTAGACTCATATAGCTTAGATTTAGGATATAATTCAATGTGTCTATCGTTAGACAAACCCTCCCACAATGCTTTGAGATGAAAAATTTAAGTCTTTCTCTCTCTGCATCATAAAGTGACCAAATAGCACGCCTTAATGTAGAGCAGGATGGAATATCAAATCGTGGTTGTAAGATATTCACAAAGTTTCAGAAAAACACATTTTCCACAAATCAAAAAAGAAGCTCTGCGTCCACAAACATCTTCACAAACTCCAATTGACATGCCTCTTGGTCAAACATTGAATGAGGTGAAGAGACAACACCTAATTCATCTTCTATATGCTTTGTTGAGGAAGTTGTTTTTTGCCTTTTACGTTCTTGATTATCAGGATGAACTTTAGATCTTTTCAAATGCACAGTCGTTGTAGATTGATGTTGAGCTAGATGTATAGGCATTGAAGTGCTGGAAAGTCTGTAAACATACTCAAATCATTTCTAGTAAAGGCTGGAATCGGTAAGTGATTTCAGGACTGGATGTAGACTATCGAATTGATAGTCGAACCAGTATAAAAATCCATGGTGCACACTTCTCTATCGCTATACTCTTTATCTTGATAATACATGTGTTCTTGAATCTCAATTTTGAATAAATTTTTGAATCTATTACTGTTAAATTGGAATTAATATTAAACAAGTTGGTTTTAATATTAAGTTCATCACTTAGGAAGGAATTAGATAATCTAGTAAATAATATTGTATACAACTTTCTAAGGATAGAGGTCATTCCACCAACAATTGGTATCAAGAGCCTAATCTTTTAGACTAGTTTTCAAAAAGAAAATGGCCTCTACTAAATTCTTGGGTGAAGGTGCCTCTTTAGCTAGAGGGCCTTTAATGGGTCTTCTTATATGTACTGTAAAGAAAGAATGCTTATCTTTCTAGAGGCAAGTGGTCTTGACATATTAGATGCAGTAGAAAATGGTCCTTATGTGCCTAAACTTGTTGGTACTGATGGATCATCAATCAAGAAACCAATATCTGATTGGTCTGATGATGATAAGAAAAAAGTTGGCTATAATGCAAAAGCCAAAAATATAATAACTTCTGCTTTGAGTG
>NC_021160.2:36737065-36738549 GCF_000331145.2 Cicer arietinum | reverse complement strand
CAAGAAACTCATGAAGGCACAACTGATGTCAAGAGGGCCAGAACTAATACTCTGATGCGCATGAATATGAACTCTTCAATATGAAGAAGGATGAGTCAATCAATGACTTGCAAACACGGTTCACATATGTCATTAACAATCTGAATGCCCTAGGGAAAGTAATTGACAATGAGCAACAAATAAACAAAGTAATGAGATGCTTGACAAGAGAATGGACACCTAAGGTCACTGCAATAGCTGAACCAAAGGATCTTGGAAGCATGACCATTGCCACCCTCTTTGGCAAACTCGGAGAACATGAAATGGAGCTGCACCGGTTTAATGAGTCAGAGCAAACTGATCGGAAAAAAAAGGGACTATCTCTGAAATCTCAAACTCATAAAGTAAAATCTGAACCAGAAACTTGTACTGATGATTCCGAAAGTGAAACTGATGAAGAACCTGAAATCGGAATGCTGGTCAGAAAGTTCAAGAAATTTCTGAAGAAGAAAGGAATCCAACCAAAGAAACCATCCAATTCAAGGACAAAAAGCTTCAGCAAGAATGAGACAAATGATAGCAAGGTGATAACCTGGTATGAATGTGGAAAATCAGGTCACATTAAATCTGAATGTTTTCAACTGCAAAATAGAAACAAGTTTGTGAAAGCTAAAGGCAAGGATCAACCATCTTCAAAAACTAAAAGAGCCTACATAGCTTGGAATGACAATGATGAAGAATCTTCTGAAAATTCATAAGAAGAAGAAGCAAACTTGTGTCTAATGGCCAACACTAACTCAGATTCAGATAGCGATGTAAGTACTTCCTCTAATCCCTCTTATGAAGAATTGCATGATGCTTTCAATGAATTGCACGATGAACATATTAAGGTAGTCAAACAATTGATTTGCACTAAGAAAATGTTAGAAAAACAGTGCATGATGTATGAAGAAATCAAAAAGGATTATAAGTTGCTTGAAGACATGAATGCACTTTTGAAAAAGAAAGAAAATGATAGACTCACTAGTTTTATTGAACTTGAAAGAAAGGTTGAATCACTACAATTTGATTTAGCAAAATTTACTAATGGTAGAAACAACCTGAATGTTCTTCTTGGCAACCAAAAGAATGCAAATGAAAAATCTGGAATTGGCTATAGACCAAATAGGAATGCTCAAAAGAATCATAAATTTGTTGGATCAAAGTCAATTCATGATGTTTTCATTAAACCAACTCAAAGTACATCCTCTGCTTTTTCATGCCATTTTTGTTGCAAAAAGGGACATATATCTTTTGATTGTAAACTGAAAAAGCTTGCTAACAAGGGATGGAAACAAGTTTGGAGAGTAAAGAAACATGTGATTGAGACTAACCCTCAAGGACCCAATCTAAATTGGGTACCTAAAACCAAAGTCTGAAATCTGTTTTGCAGATCTGCTTGACATCCAAAACTCACTCATGGTACCTAGACAGTGGATGTTCCAAGCATATGACTGGAGGCAAAT
>NC_021160.2:36734788-36737038 GCF_000331145.2 Cicer arietinum | reverse complement strand
AAAATACTTGGTGTTGGAGACATAGGGAGTGAATCAACAACGGTAATCAAGGATGTTCTCTATGTAAAAGGTTTGAAACACAACCTGCTTAGCATTAGTCAGCTTTGCGATAAAGGCTACCAGGTATATTTTACATCACATACTTGTACACTTGAGCACAAGGAAGATGATAGCATAAAATTGGTAGGTGAGAGGGTAAATAATATATACATGATTGATCTTGACTCTTTGTCTGCAAATAATGTTTGTTGTTTGTTATCTAAATCTGATGAAGATTGGTTATGGCACAAGAGAATAGCTCACATACATATAAACCATCTTAACAAACTTGTTAGCAAACAACTAGTGCTAGGTCTTCCAAACAGAAAATTTACTAAGGACAAATCATGTGACTCTTGTGAGAAAAGTAAATTGGTCAAGTCCTCTTTCCCACCAATAGACTTAGTACAAACTAATCGAGTTCTACAATGGATTCACATGGATCTATTTGGTCCCTCTCAAGTAAATTTTTTTGGAGGAAATATTTATGGCTATGTTTTAGTTGATGATTAGTCTAGATATACATGGACTTATTTTCTCACAAAAGTGATGCCTTCTCAATTTTCAAAAAGTTTGCAAATCAAGTTCAAAATGAGAAGAATCAGAAAATAGTTTCCATTAAGAGTGATCATGGTGGAGAATTTCAAAATGAATCGTTTGACAATTATTGTGATCAAAAAGGAATTCACCGCATTTACTCAGCCCCAAGAACTCCACTACAGAATGGAGTTGTAGAAAGGAAGAATAGAGCTCTAGAAGAACAATGATCAATGACTCTAAGCTTCCAAAATACTTTTGAGCTGATGCAATAAACACAGCTACTTATGTAATAAATAGAGTTCTAATTAGGTCTATCCTTAGAAAACACCCTATGAAATATACAAAGGTAGAAAACCAAATATTGCCTATTTTAGAGTCTTTGGATGCAAGTGTTTTGTACTGAATAATGGAAAAGAGCATCTAGGGAAATTTGACTCTAAGGCAGATGAGAGAATTTTTCTAGGATATTCACAATCTAGTAAGGCCTATAGGATCTACAATAAAAGAACTAAAACTATAGAGGAATGTGTTCATGTAAAATTTGATGAAATGTTTACCAAAAAGTTGAACAGTACCCCTCTTATAGTTGGTTATTCTCTTGATGAAATTGTAGAATCAGATCCAAAAGAACCAAATGAAACATTACCTCCAACTGACATTGATTATATAGAACCTATAAGGGAAGATGACTTACCTAAGGAATGGAAATTCAACAAAAACCATCTTATTGACAACATCATAGGAGAAATTTCTAAAGGGGTTGCTACTAGAAAATCCCTTAGACACTTCTGTAATTTCACAGCTTTTATTTCTCAAGTAGAACCTAAGAATATAAAAGAAGCTCTCTTGGACAATGATTGGATAATTGCCATGCAAGAAGAGCTTAATCAATTTCAGAGAAACAAAGTATGGATCTTAGTTCCTAAACCATAAAACAAACATATTATTAGAACTAGATGGGTGTTTAGGAATAAGATGGATGAGAATGGAGTAATAACAAGAAATAAGGCTAGACTAGTTGCTAAAGGCTACAACCAGGAGGAAGGTATTGATTATGATGAGACTTATGCTCCTGTAGCCAGATTAGAAGCAATAAAGATTTTGCTTGCTTATGCTTGTATCTTGGATTTTAAATTGTATCAAATGGATGTAAAGAGTGCTTTTCTGAATGGAGATATCCAAGAGGAGGTTTATGTTAGTCAAACTCCAGGATTTGAAGATCCTGCTTTTCCAAACCATGTTTATAAACTAACAAAAGCTCTCTATGGATTAAAACAAGCTCCAAGAGCTTGGTATGAAAAACTCAGTAATTTCCTCATACAGCAAAATTTTTTGAGATAAAATACTCTTTATAAAGAAAAAGCGAAAAGACATTCTGCTTGTCCAAATTTATGTTGATGACATAATTTTTGGATCCACAAACAGTAAGCTTTGCAAAGAATTTGAAAATATAATGAAAGGAAGATTTGAAATGTCGATGATGGGAGAATTAACCTTCTTCTTAGGATTTCAAATCAATCAAAGCAAGAATGGTATTTTCCTAAGCCAAATCAAGTATTGTAATGATCTCTTAAAGAAGTTTGGCTTTGATAAATTTAAACCTATTGATACACCCATGAGTCAAGCTTCTCATTTGGATAAAGATGAAAAGGGAAAATATGTGGATATGAC
>NC_021160.2:36733185-36734526 GCF_000331145.2 Cicer arietinum | reverse complement strand
ATTCTGATTTTGCTGGTTGCAAATTAGACAGAAAAAGTACATCTGGTACTTGTCATCTATTAGGGAATTCACTTGTATCTTGGCATAGCAAGAAGCAAAATAGTGTTGCACTTTCAACACCTTTCTGACTTTGGTGTTGATCTTGGAACTGTGCCAATAATGTGTGACAACACTAGTGCCATAAATATCACAAAGAATCCTGTTATGCACTCAAGAACAAAGCATATAGAGATTAGACATCATTTCATTAGGGATCAATACCAAAATGGTAATATCATGCTTGAATATATTAATACATCTGATCAATCAGTTGATATCTTTACCAAAGCCCTACCCAAAGAAAGTTTCTTCTATATTAGAATGAAACTTGGTATAACGGATCAAAATGAAATGATCTCTGTAGAAAATCAATTGAGACATTGATGTTTTCTCTAAATTTATTAACTTACAATAGATAAGTCGATTTGCACGTCGACTATCCTGTGTCAAAATTTCAAATCAGTATTACAAAATCAATTTCATAATCGATTTATGCTACAAAGTTTCTCAATTGTCAAAATAAAAAACACAACAATCGATTTCATAATCGATTTAGTGTTCTGTGGTAGCAATAAATGCTGAACCAAAATCAATGTGACAAAATATACATCAATCCAATCGATTGGTGAATCGATTGAGGATATGGAAAATCGTTTTAAAAGAATCGATTGCATAATCGATTATTTCTCCCAAAAATCCAAAGATTTGAGAAATTTTCCAAACTCCAACACGAGCATCGACTTGGTAATCGATTTTGTCAAATTAAAACATCTGCGAGCCAAATAAGTCGATTTGGAAGTCGATTGGAATACCTGTACTGGTCAATATCTTTAGAGAAATCGATTTGGAAATCGATGTTGTTATGAGAAGTTTTCCTGAACTGATATGGAAATCGATTTGGCCATCGATTTATTGATTGAACGTTCACTTAAGAAAATCGATTTGCAATATGATTGTTGCAAAAATACTAGCCGTTGGAGGCAGTTGTAACGAAAAATTTTCATTTCCCTCCAATAACGATAACAAAATCGATTTGACAATCGACGTTTTGCACGCAAATGTGAAATAAAATCGATTTAGAAATCGACTCTGAACAGTCCCATTTAAATCCCTATATCGATTTCTCAACCCATATTCACTATCAAGTCACATTTTCACTATCAAACTCTCCCCAAACTCAATTTATCTGTGCTTTGATACTTCTCAATCTACTCTAACATCTCAAGCTTCCCAAATCTCTCTAATGGAAAGAGTTAAACAAACAAGTGGGAAACCACAATCATCTTCTTCAAAATCCATTTC
>NC_021160.2:36730680-36732806 GCF_000331145.2 Cicer arietinum | reverse complement strand
ATAGATACACAACTATTCAAGACTTGATGGTTGAAGGGTTTGTGGAAAGCATATCTCTCCCTATTGGTCAAATGAAGGTCCAACATAGGATGCTGATGTATGTGCTAACCAGAATGTTGGTACCTAGATCAGGAAACCATGCCATAGTTCAGAGGCTTGACATTACTCTTCTATGGGGACTTTACAATGAACTCAAGATGAGTTGGGCATGGATTGTGCTGGCTAATATGTTAGAAACAGCACAAGGAAAGCAAATGCTCCCTTACCCTCAGCTGATCACCAAGATTCTGAGACACTTCAAAATATCAGTTGTCAATGAAGAATCAGTAAAGACAACTCTGATCTTTGGTGAGTCAACTGTAAACCAAATGCAATTGAAAAAGATCAATGGTATTTGGACAAGGGCTCAACCAAATGCTGAACAAGTTGAGCAAGCTGAAAACCAATCTGAGATTTTAGCTAAGTTGCTGGAATTTATAGAGTCTCAGGCTAAACACAATGCTAAGGTGGAAGCCTCCCTTGTGCGACTCCAAACAACCCTCAACTCAATTGTTCAAGATGTAGATGCCATCCAAGACCATTTGGGTCTCAAGATGTCATTTGAAGACATAGCTGACATTGGCACACAAGTGGCCAATCAAGAAGATGAACCTCATTCCCCCACTACTAATCTGCAACAGAATGAGGAACAGCCCTAGATTAGTGTTTAGGCTTTTGTTTCTTTGTTGTTTTGTTATTTTGTTTTAGTATATCTCTTATAATAGCTTTTGCATCATTATTCTCTCTTGTATCTTCTTTTTGAATTTAATGACAAAGGGGGAGAATTTGAATGAATAACTTGGAGAATTTGAATGAATTTAACTTATGCTTATCTTATCATGTATACTGAAAATTGAAATTGAAATGAATTATGAATTCTCTAGTTGAAATTGAAATGAATTATGAATTCTAAAATTCAGGGGGAGTTTTAAGTTTTAATTTTGAAATGTAAACTCAAAGTTAAATTGTATGTTTGTCATTTAATCAAAAAGGGGGAGATTGTAAGATATATGCCTCCTTGACTATGATTCTGATATAACTTCCATACATACAATGTATATGCATTATCTGATTAATCTAATAGTTTGAGTTGAGATACATTTCAGGAAAGAATCAAACACAACACTTGGACAAATCTTGGATCTCAAGCAATCAAGCAAAGATTGATCATATCATACAAGGCTTGAAGATTATGTGTAAATGTGTCTATTGTTCATAGTGTTTATTAGTTAGATTCATCATTATGATTTCACACATCTAATATTTGCCAATTAAAACTGAAACCATGAAATAAGTATGTTAATCAATCAATTGGTAGATCAATTGGTTAATCGATTTTCTGAGTCATAGAACCAAGTTCTCACTAAGTTAATCGATTAGCAAATCGATTACTTAAATATTTTTATCAGACCTGTGTTCTATGATTAAAGGAAATCGATTGATATACTTTTCTTAAGTTCCAAGCTTTCTACTAATCAATTGTTTAATCGATTTTTTGAGTCACAGAACAAAGTTTTCACTGAGTTAATCGATTAGCAAATCGATTACTTAAATGGTTTTATCAGACCTGTGTTCTATGATTAAAAGTAATCGATTGCATAAATGAATCAGTTCATCATTTATCAGAAACATACTGCATAATCGATTGGCACATCGATTGTAATTAAATATCTGAGTTACAGGGACAAATCAGTCGATTGGCAAATCGATTTGATTAAGTATCTGAGTTACAGGGAGAAATTAGCCCATTGCCAAATCGATTATGTTAATGAAAGTGAATCGACTGAGTAATCGATTGTTTGATCTCACATTTTGAACAAAATAATTATAATCGATTATTCAATCGACTATGATATAAACTGAGTATAAGTTTCTGATATATGCATTAAAAACATCGATTAGCAAATCGATTAGTTCATCTCTTTCAAGAATTTCAAGAAAAACAAGAAACGCGAAATCGATTAGGAAATCGATTGAGCTGGTAATACGCATTAATAAAATCGATTGGGAAATCGATTTGTCTGAAGTTTTTGTGAAACTATATAAACTGAATCAATCACAATTTTTATAACATATAGAAATACATA
>NC_021160.2:36718703-36729997 GCF_000331145.2 Cicer arietinum | reverse complement strand
CTAGGACCTTTGTTACAAACCACTAACAATCACCCTAAGATAGCACACCACTATCTTAGTTTACAAAACTTGAAGAAAGAACACCACTTTCCTCAATTTACATCACTTGAAGAAAGTACACCACTTTCCTCAATTTACAACACTTGAATGGTTTAGCAATATTGATTTTGACTTAGATCAATATAATATAACAATTGATGTACAATGATAACAATTCAATATAATTTCAAGTACACTTGAGAACTTTTCCCAATGATATGAAATTGCAAAATTTGTACTTGAAATATAAAAGTGAAACTTTGAATCAATCAAAACATTTTAGAAAGTTTGTTCAAGGTTTAGTTGTAGGATTGGTTATGTTTGATCTGAAGTTATGGTGTATTTATACTCCATAAACATCTCTTCAGATTCGTGGCCATTGATCCAAGAGGTTTGATGAAGAAATGCAATGATCCGGAACCATTTCAGAATTGAAAAATTGCATTGTTTTTAGTTGTATTCGACTACAGTTTGTATGTTGTCGAATACACATCCTTTTAACGTTCAATTTAATTTGAATTTTGAAGCTTGTATTCGAATACACATTCTTGTATTCGAATACAGATGTTCAATTTTAGCTACTGACATGTCTGTATTCAGCTACAACATGTTGTATTCGAATACAACATTGTATTTTGCCAAAAATATTATTTTCAAACATTATTTATATATTTTGACACTTTGAAAATCCTTTTGATGCACATGCTAAAATGAAAGGTTCTCATGTGCATTTGAAATATACGAATATTTGATTGCATCATGTACCTTTACATTATAAAACATCTAGCATATTTGGCCATAGTTGTCTTTGATGTTTGACTTCTTTTTGAGCTTGCAACTTGATCACTTTCCTTGGTCTTTGTCTTCATTAAAAACATGTATTTTACAAAAACATGTTTATCAAAAACATGATCAGATTATCAACCTGATCACTTTCCTTGGTCTTTGTTTTTGATAAATGTTCTCAGAGTATGATCTTGATCTTGATAAACTGGTCAAACTCGAGAAAATAAAATTCACACTATTCAGCAAGGTATTTATCAAGATCAGACTTAGGATCAATTCTTTGCCTAGTTTATTTTTTGTAGAAGCACATACCATGTATATCATTATCATCTTCCTCTGGTGGTGATTCTCCCATACTTTGAGAACATTCTTCCCTACATTCATATTCTCGACAAATTGAATTTAAGGAAGATGACAATTTCATTTTCAATGTTTCACCATCTACTTCAAAAAAATAATCAAGAAAGTAGTTTACATATCCCAATTTGCAAGTCGGTTCCAGAACAACGACAATCAATAACATGTTTATTCCATCAACGTTGCCCCAATAATTGTCATATTTACTCTTCATACTAATCCCCATCAACTTTATGCTTGCATCATTGTGCTCGCTTAATAGTCGGATCTTCCTTCCAATAGCAAATACCTCATTCATATATATGTTACTAGTAACATATGAAGAGCCGGAAATACGCATAGTAGCGTCATAGAAAATCCTCAAAAAAGGAAGCACCGTATTAGCAAAGTCTCAATCTTTGGATATAGGTACTCTATGACCTTTATCCTTAGATAGTTCTTTGACATACTTAGCATCAACAATTTCTAACAAATCAAATGCTTTTTTATACGTCACAGCTGTTTCTAACATCAAATATGTAGAATTCCATCTGGTTTCCACATCTAGACATATGAGACATTTATAAGAAATTTTCTCTCTTTCAACGCATCCCTTAAACCTTGTCAATCTTGAAGGAGATGATCTCACATACTTGACTGCTTTTCAGAATTTTGTTATAGAAATGTCCTCAGCTTTCAAATCTTCCTTTACAATCAAACTAAAGATATGTGCACAACACCGCATATGGATATATTCTCCGTTCAAGAGTAAACAGTTCCTTGCATTCATCCACTTCTTCATAAATTTTATTTCGACATCGTTAGACGATGCATTATCTATCGTTATGTTAATGACTCGATTCAACTCCCAAATATTTAAATATGTCTCAACTTCCTTAGTCATGAACTCTCCTGTATGGCTTGTGATTTGACAAAAACTCAATATTCTCTTATGCAAATTCAATTTTTTATTAATGAAATATGCAATTAGACTCATATAGCTTAGATTTAGGATAGAATTCAATGTGTCTATCGTTAGACAAACCCTCCCACAATGCTTTGAGATGAAAATTTTAAGTCTTTCTCTCTTTGCATCATAAAGTGACCAAATAGCACGCCTTAATGTAGAGCAGGATGGAATATCAAATCGTGGTTGTAAGACATTCACAAAGTTTCGGAAAAACACATTTTCCACAAATCAAAAAGGAAGCTTTGCGTCCAGAAACATCTTCACAAACTCCAATTGACATGCCTCTTGGTCAAACATTGAATGAGGTGAAGAGACAACACCTAATGCCTCTTCTGTATGCTTTGTTGAGGAAGATGTTTTTTGCCTTTTGCGTTCTTGATTATCAGGATGAACTTTACATCTTTTCAAATGCACAGTCATAGCACTTGTCCCATCCTTGAATTTAATCAGGTTTCCACAACAATGACATTTGACTATTTGACCTGAATTAGGCACTTCACTAAAGTGATTTCATGCTTCTGGTCGAATTTTACGCTTAGATGGTGGAAGAGGAGCGGATCCAGCTTCACCGGGAGGGGCAACCGAAGTGGTAGCAATATGTTCTTCATTCTCCATTGATAGAGAGTCCATATAATCACCTATTAACGACATTTGTGTTAAATAAATATGATTAGAAAGTCTACTTCTAATCACTTATTAAAACAAAAACAATAACATAAATTGAACTAAACAACCTTCAACAACAAAATGTGAACCAAAACACAGAAGAAACTTACCAAATTAATGTTATAATCTTAGATTTGCCAAATTAATGTTATAATCGTAGATTTATCAGCACAGAAGTATCAAATTGATTGACATGTGCAACAAAATAATTAAGAATTAAAATAAAAATTGCAAAAACAATATAAAAAAACTAACATGTACATTTTTATGTTATGTTGGATGATACTTGTATTGTTACATGCAAAAACAGTAAATCAATGTTGTGTTGTATCAGTAATCTTAGATTAATGTTATAATTTTAGATTTACCAAATTAATGTTATAATCGTAGATTTATCAGCACAGAAGTATCAAATTGATTGACATGTGCAACAAAATAATCAAGAATTAAAATAAAAATTGCAAAAACAGTATAAAGAACATAACATGTACATTTTTATGTTATGTTGGATGATACTTGTATTTTACATACAAAAATAGTAAATCAATGTTGTGTTGTATCAGTAAGCTCAAATTAATTCCATTGCAAATGATTTTATTTGATGTTTAAGAGATCTAATGTTGCAAATAATAATGTTTCTCAGTTCTTCTCAATATGTAGTAACTAGTTAGTTGTTAGATTTGGTGAGCATATGTAACAATTGGTCTTTGCAATCTCGATATTTCATTTTGAGAAACAAGCTCCATTTATTTTGCTAAATCCTTTTAAAAATTAAAATTTCAAAATCTAGGTTGTCTTAAAGAAATACATGAGACGGAAAAGCAAGACCATAATAAAAAAATAAAATAAAAAAATTTCATAGAACAAATAAAATTGCAATGTTCTCCAAACATCTCCTAAAATAAATAAAATAATTTTTTAAATAGCCTCAAATAATTCAAACATCAACCAGAAGTCAGAACACACAAGACATGATATGTTTTCTAAATAAAAAATCAGCAAGCATGAATACAAATACAGAGAAAAAAAACTTAGCACGAATGAATACAAAGTTTAAGCAGTTATCAATTCATAACTTTAAAAATACAGAGATAAGCAAAGCTAAATTACATAAAATTTCAAAAAAATACAACAAAGCAATCAAAAGCAAGTACCAATTATGGTTGGAATAAAATACATGAACTCGAATTTTCAAAACATAAGTAGTTTTTCATTTCAAAATTTTGGGATGATAAAAATTTGAACTCATCTCAAAAGGGTATCAAACAAGCAAAATAATGAAGATGGACCAAAATGGTTAAATAGCGAAAACGGAGGTGGATGAATACCTGAGAGGAAACGGCGGAAGACGGAGGGCGATAGAGGTGAAATAGCAAAAACGGAGGTAGATGAATACCTGAGAGGAAACTGCAGAAGACGGAGGGCAACGGAGGGTGCAAACACACGAAGAGAGAAGACCGAAAAGATAAATATTGTGTGAAGAGAGAAGAGATGGCTTTTCTATTTGAGGCAGTAGCCATGGATCATGGCTTCATTTCAGTTCATTTTAATTTTAGGGTTCTGGAACATATGAAAATTGATTCTAATTTTAAGGTTTTGGCTTTTGAAATTTAAAACCAGTTCAGTTCATTGTATTATGGTTACAATTCACTATATTTTTTAAAACCAGTTCAGTTAAAAAAATTGATTTTAAAATAAAGTTTGGTTTTTAATTTTTTTGAACCAGTTTAGTTTGAAAACTATTTGGTTTGGTTCAGTTCTCTAAACCAGTTCAGGTTTTGGTTTTTTTGCCTACTCCTACCTTTTGGTAGTTACATGACTCAAATGATACGTTGTGTTTCGTTAAAAATCAAGTCTTTTGAAAGGCAATTTGGATCTATGTTCATTAACGGTATCACTTCCAATTTTTTATGATCTTTATATACCTCTATTGAGCTCACCGCCCAATATTTATAACCAACCATGAGCCTTGCTGGTCTTAGGATTGACTCAAAATCTTCCTTTTGAGAAGCACCTTGCAATCACAAATAAAAGAGTATGCTTCAATCATACAAGTGTCAACAATAAAAGAAACAGAAAATCTCAACAAAGCGTTCTCAAAATGCTACAAGAAATCGTGAAATAATCAAGGCTCTCTAATTTTCCTCGCAAGGCAAATTTAAAGGGCTAGGGTGGTACATTGCCAAATAATCAAGGCTTTGAACAAAAGAAACATTTACAACAACAACCACAGCCTTTCTTGCTACGTGAGGTTGGCCATATAGATCAAACAAAACCTTAATGTCCTATCAAATTGTAAACCAAAATGGCTACAGGAAGCATTTCTTAGACTCAAGTTCGAAATGTATAGCAACAAAGAATAAAGAGTCAAAGCGTACAAGATAGAAAAATCCTTTGTACGTTAAGGTATAACTCGATCTAGCAAATATTTTCAATTTCCTTACTATCAAGAGCTCAACCATAGATTTCAAGTGCCTTGAGCACGTTCGCTATGCTTCTTAGAAAGCCTATTAAGAACGAAGGAGGAATACAAGAACAATTTTATTTCCATGTTTTCTCGAGGGCTGGTGATGGCTGCCAAGCAGCTGATAATTACATCAAATCCATCTATTTTTCAGCTTTAATTAAACCAGTTCCAAAGTGATCGTATACCTTAAGCAAATTCAAACCATTTCCAGAAAGCCTATTACAAATGAAGGAGGGAACACGAACAACTGTTATTTCCCTTGTTCTCCATGGTGGTGGGGTTGGTTAACACGTAGCTAATATTTTACATAAAATCTAACTGTAGGTGAACAATGTTGATGATAACCAACCTTCAATTATCAATATGAAATAGGAGTAGATGAAAAACTTAATCTAAAGACAAAGTAGCAAGGTTAGCATAACTGCCACACCCTATAAAGTAAAATATCCATCAATTGACACCATATACAAACATGCTAATATGAGCCTTCTAATATAAGTACAATTTCAAGGAGCATCTAAGAAACAATTTCCCATGATGTCCATGAGTAGAACCCCTAACCAATCTAGAAAGTTGCAGCCCAGGATACCCGTTATAAGATTGCTTAACAGGATAGAAGTCTATCTATGTCCTTGTCCTTGAGCTCGCTGCATGTCATATGCACCCCAAGCAGCAGGTCCAGGTCCATATTGCGGAAAATTCTCCACACCAGGCTGTACCTGAAATTTGCCATTATTAGTATATAACAAATATCCAATTCGACCTAAAGGTGGAAAATGTGCATTACATCATATACTGCAAAAATTTCCACCAATATATAATATAGATAGTCAAATTCATTTAGGGTGTAAATAAATTAAGCTCTTGGCAAGCAAGCTCTGGAATGCAATTTTGTCATCCACAGATAAAAAAAATTGACCAATTTAAAATGACCACCAGTTTGAAAGATCAAACATGGAGTTCTGGAGGTTAGATATCAATGGCGAATTATGGAGGCCACCAAAAATGGCGTTGCATCCTATGGCAAAAACACAGCAGATATAATAGGCACTGTGGCCTATGGCGGCTGGAACAAAATCCACCATGCCATAATGCCATGGCGACAAACTGACAACATTTGAACAGGTGGAAGTCAGGGGAGAGCCATAATAACAACCCCAAACCAATAAATTGAACCATCTGAATCTTGTGCAAAGCTTCCATATACAGAGAAAAGCTCCAGATCAAACATAAATACTACAATGTTGAAGTTTCAGAAGAAAACCGGGTAAAAAGAAGCTAAGGTTTTGTATGGGAACTCCATGAAAGGTAACATTCCAACCAACGAAAATAACAAGGAAAAATCCTCTTTACAAAGAACCACTCCATTCACAACTGAACAGCTCAGTTTCTTAGAAAATTATGAATGCCTCCTTTCCTAACTCAAAATCCCCTTAATACCCAGCACCTCTTGAGTTCTGTTCTGTTCTGTTCTGCTCTGCTCCTAGATCAATATTTGCTAAATAGAAACACGATTCTGCTTGTAGGTCTGGAGGTTCAATTTCAACCTAATGGGCCCTTGGAGCATCTCCAACCCAGCACCCCACAATTTTACATTTTGGAGGTCTAGAGTGAGTGTATCCGTATACACCTATACATCACTCTTTTATACTTTTTACAACTTCAGCACATCGTCTCTTCAACCTTTAAAATATGTTTATTATATAGGCCTCATTATGACCCCACATTTTTACAACTCATCAACATTTTAACTTAACTCTAGCACTATACCCCTACACATAAGAAAAGTGCTTAAATAAGCACCTCGCTCTTATCAAGAAGTGACTTTGACGATGGATGCTTAACCAGCAAACACCTCTACTAAGCACCTCATTGAAGATGATCTAACTGCCCTCTTATGTTGTTACACATGAAAAATAGGATGAATTCAAACTTGGAAAGGTAGCGTCAATTCAAATGTCGCTCGGTCAATCTGCTTACTGACCATATAGGGACCATAATAACATGCAACCAATAGAAAAGAACTTTCCACATGCACCTACATCCTCCTATCAGCATTAAATTCTTATTTGTACACACACTATCATTGACATCTGGTGTTGGGAACACAATAACCGATAAGGGCATTATGGACAAAGCCAAAATATGAAGGGTTTCTGAAAGGAAGGCTAAGATGGCTAGTGGCTAAGCTTACTAGTGAGGTGTTTAAGCAATTAAAAGGGTGCCTAAGAAATAAGAATATTTTATTAGTAATATATATATTCTATGAATAATATCTTCTTAGTAAAGATATTCTCTAGAATTATCTATATTTTATTAGTAGTTTATAATAATGATATTTCTATGTCTATACGTGAGTAAGTATTGACAAATTAAAGGATTTACTAATACATAGCTGAGCTGCTCCTTCCAATTCAACCAAAGTACTGAACAATCGAAAGATTTTCCAAGAAAGCTAAATGGAAGTGATTTAAGTGAGAAATGAAAACCAACAGTTATCCTTTGATTAGGGAAGGTCCACTCAGTTTCTCAGGCTGTCAAATGCCATATTATAAGGTCAACTATCCTTAAGAAGATACATTTGAACTTTGAAGTAGGATAAATGCTACCTGATTCTGATTCTGGTTCTGATTCATGCCATAATAGGCGGCAGGGTAAGGATTTCCAGCATATCCAGTCTCAGCATTGCCATAGTTTGCATGATATCCTGGACCTAAAAATAAAATTAAAGCAAAGGACAGCAAACAAAGTTAGAAAATTATTAATCTAAATTCATTATTTTCAGGATAATTTTCACGGAAAAAGGCAAGATTTAGTCAATTAATCAGCCGAAATTCCACAAGGCAATATAAACACACATGCATGAACAATTGTATATACCTGTATTCCCAGCAGCAGCTGCAGCACGTGCTCTTTTCTCTGCATTTGCAATCTCTGCACGAAGCTTCTCCATCTCACGAGCCATGGCAATCAACTTCTTCTCCATCACTTGACCATGTTCATAGTTTTCCGTGAATCCTTTCTTCTCATACTCAATGGCAGCTCTAAAGGGGAAGATGCAACAAAAAATAAGAATAGTATTAATATATACTGGGACTCACACGTCTAACATTCAAAACATAATTTAAAATGACAAATATATGCATTTTTGTGATTTAGACTTAATGATCTATCATTTCACATAATTTATAATAGGACTAGGACTTCTGTTGGAACCTTTGTTTGTGCAAGAAAAAATAAATTCCTAGAATAGGGTGTAAAAACAAATTCAAGTGAATAAAGATAAGGATTCTAAAGAAAAGGATGACTTATTATTTATGTAGTGAGGTTGAAAGAGAAGATACAAGAGATTAACAATGATGATAACCTTGTACTCAAGGCTACCCCAAAGGAGCACTCTCCTTTCTCATTAGAGCATTCGCTAGTATACAAGTTAATTCTTCAAAGCGATCTTTCCCCTCTACCAATTGAGGGCTATTTAAAGACTCTCTAAGAATAACCAAAATAACAACTCTTAACAACCACGTAACAAACTCATCAACTAACAAACTAACTTCTACTAACTCTAATTATTCTATATTCTATATCCTAACAACTTCCTATCAAGCTATCAATTTGATCCACATAACTATCTCCACTAATGGTTGTGAAAAGGTTTTCTTCATCGTTGATTATAGAATTGCAGCTCTTGTAGATATGTTGTTAATTTCCATGTATAGGATTCAGTACTCAATAATCAGTCACAAATCAATGTTCAGTGACATAATTCAAAAGAAAACGTAAGTTGCAGTCACAATGTCAAAATTTAAATTGCAACACAATGTCAAGATTTTTTTTTATTCTTTACATTGTGACTGCAACATGATTGCAATTTCGATCACATTATAATGATCCCAATTTCAACAGTTCCATCAATCATATTTGAATGCAACTCTAGTACTACCTTGCACATTGCAATTCTTGTTTCATTCCATCAACATCTGCCCTCAAAGCCGGCATCCGTTTCAAATCAGCCGTCATCCTAGCCAAATCCTGCGACATCGCCTGAACCTGACCGGACAAATCCTGCCTAACAGCAGTAAGCTCTTTAATATCACCATGAAGCTGTTGAAGCTCAGCCCTGGCCGCATCGGCACCACGAAGCTCGGCTTCCAACTGTGCCGCCTTCTCATACAATTCCCTCATCCTTCCCTCAGTATCAGCCCTAAGAGAGTCCTTAAAATGCGCCATCCTTTGTAATTCATGTTGAGCAGCTTCCAGTTCCTGCTTTAGTGCTACGTGAGTGGCGGCCAGTCTCTGGTTGTCTCCCAATAGGCCTTGAATCTCACCGTGCTGCACCGCGAGGCGTTCCTCGATAACGGCAGCTGGGTGGAGATGATGTGGACGGTGGCCTAACCCTAATTGAGATTCACGGAAATCTTCTAGAAGAGAGGGATGAGGTGGATGGCCTCCACCTCCTCCTCGCATGGCGAAGATGGGATCGTGGATCGGTGGAGATATGGCGGCGTGAGGTAGATGAGGAGGATGAGGTTGGCCGCGGTTCCTGTTCGACATAGCGAAATGCCGAAAATTGAAACCTAATAATGAGAACTGGTACGTTGATTTTGAGAATGTGAAATTAATTACCTTTTGGAGAATATAGGAAGAAAAAAAAAGGAACAGATGAAGTAAGGTTATTAGGATAGTTGTTGATGGTGGAGACCGGAGACTGACGCAGTCCGTTTGCTTTGCAGTATTCTATCCCGGAGATACCTCACTCACCTGCTATAGCTGTAAATTATTTTCTTTTTTCTTAAAAGATGAAAATGAAGATTAGATCTTCAAATACACAAATATTTTTAAATTACTAATATGTTTAGTAATAAAACTATAATATTGTTCCGGCAAAAAAAATTTTGCAATATGAGTTAAATTTAATTTATATATGTTATTATTGTAAATAATTTTTATATTTTTAAATTAATAATAATATTTAATTTTATTATAATCATTTGTAAAATCACGTGTTTAATTAATTATGATAAGTTGATTTTATAAAATAAAAATTAAACTTTATTATATATTATAAAATCACAATACATACATTTTTTTACGGTAACAAACTTATTTTATTTTATTCAAATTTAAATTTGTAATACAATTTGTGGTAAAGTTTAAAATTTGAGAACTAAAATAAAATCTTGACGCCCTTGCAACATTACGAGCAACAAAATTTGGTTGCCTCCAAATAAAATTAATCATATAGTTTTGATAACTAGATAGCATAGTTTTGCAAAATAGAACCAAATTCATTTACATTTGTTTAATTTCCATTAATCTCATGAATCATTGCCATACTCTTTGGACATCCGCAACAAACCAAACCAAAGCTTTGTGACAACTTATAGCCTCCACCCCTTGAGTTGACATAGCGTAATGCCCCTTGTTGCAAAAACAATGTAACATCTACATTGCACTAAGCCTTTATTTGTTTTGAGAGAAATAGGAAAGAGAGAAAGAGAAGAGATTGAGACCATCACTCTTGTTTGGAATGCCAAGAAATATAGAAGATAGGATTATGGTGGGACGAAACGACTTTCCCTTTCTCCTCTCATGTGCAAACAAATGCTCAAATTTATTCACTTTTCATTAAATACCATTCTCTCTCCCTTTTTGCTTATCACTATTATTTTGATTTTATGCATGGCTTGGTTGTCGAATTTATCTCCCCTTCGGTTTTATATTTTGTTGTTCCTTGTGGTTCTAGTTAATTAATTTAATTATCTTAAATTAATTTATTATTTAATTTCAAACCAAAAGTAAATTTATTAAATTTGTATCTACAATTTAATTGTTTAAACTTAATTGCTTAAGTTAAATTAATAAAAAGTAAACATAATTTAAGCTTAATGGAAGGTTTAAAAGGGTATTTTTATACTTTAAAAATAAACAACATTTATCTCTCTTCAATTTCTCTTCTCTTTCTCCTAAATCAAACAACACATCAAATCTACTTTATTTCTCACATCTTTATCTTTTTTCATACTCTTT
>NC_021160.2:36711661-36718581 GCF_000331145.2 Cicer arietinum | reverse complement strand
CTTAATTTATCTTCACAAGCAATCACACCATTAAGCTCCCCTATTTAGCTTCTTCCACGATAAGTCCAACCGATCTTGTATTTCAATATTACTTGTGGCGTGTTTTCTTCTAAATAATTGACATTCTTGAAGAAAATGACAAATTAAAGTTCTTTGACATCCTAATTGACTTCTCATTGTTGTTCCATAGTTTTTCATTTCTTCTTCGCCATATGCACCAAAATTGTATGACAAGCTCATTAACATTTTGAAGTGATACGACAAACAAGAGTTTAAAGAAATAATTATTAAAACAATATGAGTCTACAATTACTTCAACATGCATATCCCAAACTCCAGCTTTTCTTCAAAGAGGAATGATATTGGAACACACTATTAAATACAAATACAAACACAAATCCTTGCGGCCCCACATAATCTCTCTCTTCATTAAATTTCCCCCCTTTTTTTTTTTACTTTCCCCCCTTTTTTTACTTTCTCTTTTTTGTCTCTCTTTTTTCAGATTTTTTTTTGTCTTCCTCTCCAAAAATAAACACATTCATCTTCCGTTTCTTCCATTTCCTCCTTTTTCCTTTTATTTACAGATTTTAATCAAAAAATGTATGAAGTAACTTAAGCAACTTCATCTCCTCACTTGCAAGATAACTTGGTACATTGTTTTGCTTAGATACGATTTTTTTATTCATACACGTTTTCTGGGTTCATACCTGATTTTTCTGCTTCTAGTTAATAATATAAACATTATTGGTTAATGAAGTACCATAGGTGGTTAATGACTTATTTTTGCCTAAAAATTAGGGTTGTGAACTATTAATCAATCATGTTAATTATTTTTGTCTAAATATTAAGTTTCATCACTTTTAATCAATGATGTTAATCAGATTTGAAATGTTAAGTTTCATATTATGTGATTAGTAGTGTTTAAATTCTGGGTCTTTCTGATTTTTTGTTTCTGGTTAATAGTGTAAACATTATTGGTTAATGAAGTACCCTAGGTGGTTAATGACTTATTTTTGTCTAAAAATTAGCGTTGTGAACTATTAATCAATCATGTTAATTATTTTTGTCTAAATATTAAATTTCATCACTTTTAATCAATGATGTTAATCATATTTGAAATGTTAAGTTTCATATTATATGATTAGTAGTGTAACACCCTTTTTTTAATTAATTAATTTAAAATCGTTAGTTTTGTTTATCCTTTTATTAATTTAGTGTGACGATAGTAAGATAATAATTATTTGGATGTTTAATTATTTGATAAAGTATTTTCATATTAAATAATTTATTATTTGGACTTTTATTATTGACTAAGTAAAATTCGTAGAAATATTTGTCTTAGAGTGAACAATGACCAAGTCAATTTTGACTAAGTCAAAATTGAATCACCCACACTACTATTTTTATAACAACATTTTATAATATTTAGTTTATATTGTGTCCATTCAAATGTGTAACTAGCAAGAATAAATACATGAATGTCAACTAATTCTTAACGGTTGGTCATTGAATGACATTATTTCAATTTAATTCCTTATTCATGTGTGCAATTAAACCCAATGAAGAGAATTATTCATTCTCTCTGATCAACTTTATGCCTCCTTTATTAGTCACATACACCTCTCCTTCTTAGGACACGATTAAACTTACAGTAGAGGAAAATAAGTCATAATCACTCACACGCATTACCAACACTACATTTATCTCAAAAAATTTCTAAGCCACTCAAACAACCATCCCTACATTCCCTAGCTTTTTGATCGGAGCTATAAACTTTTATTCATCTTGGTGAGATTTTCGAGGGCTATATAGTGGTACGTGGAAGGAAAGCGTCCAAGGTAAGGGCTTTTCCCCATGCAGAGTTAGGTTAGATATTAAATTAGTGATTCATAAGATATTGATATGATGTCTGGATGTATTAAAAGAAAAATGTCGATTTTATTTTCGTCGTAAAGAAATTAACTATCATGCTTTGATTGTTTCTTTTGAGTAATATCTCTATTCTGATGAAATTAATTATAGAATTATATTTTATTATCATACCTTCATCAATATGTTTGTTGTGAAAACGCTCAATGCCATACATGTTTTAGAGTACTTAATTATAAAGTTATAATTTTTATAATGATGTAGTCATTAACATGTTTATTATGATGTATTTAATTTTAATCCTTGATTCTTGAGTATTTAAATTTTAAAACTTGACTTTTATGAACAATATATGTGTCTTGATGAAATTGATGAGAATTTTATTTTTCATTTAACAATATGAGGAAATTGATTTTTGAATGCATTAATGAATAGTTTTCTTTGTGGTTGCCTAAGTGGCTAGTGATTTGTACATTTCGAACATCATTATCATTGTCATGACATACCATATGCATCTTTGTGGACGCCTTAGTGGCTGGCTATATCCGGATCATGTATGTTTAGGACATGCATAATTTGCATACATTTTATTGCCATTGTTATTTTTATATAATTATTTATTCTAAGGTGAGTTACTACTTGTTGTTTAGATATATTTTATAATTTTTTTGATACACCTTATGAATTATAAAAATCATTTTCTCCAAATCTTTTATTACAAAAAGATTTTATATTTATATTTTATGGTTGTTAACTTATTATTTGGTCTAATTTTGCCGTGGGATGAACTGACCCCTTACACCAACATTTAGGTACTAATGATCTCGAAGAGTTGCATGAATGACGTTTGCTTGGCGCACGCGCGTGGGAAAAAGGGGTATTTTAATAAAATAATAATGATGCTTGTAGTAATAAGACCGTTGTGATACAACTTTTAATTTTATTTATTTTCATCGTCGATTTTAAATAGAAATGCGGAGGCGGGTCCTTCTGCTAGGAAAAACTTGAATTATTTCATTTTTAAGTGAACATTTTCTACAATTAATAAATTGTCTTTATAAGAATAATAATATCCCATAAATTGCATGGTATTATTTCTTAAAATGAAATCAAACTACTTACTAGAGAAATTTTATTGATCATATGATGGACTACTTTAAAAAAAAAATATATTTAATGTCGTTTTTGAAAGAAAATAAATATTTTTAAGTAATGTTTTGGATCAAAATCCGGGGCGTTACAATGTGGTATCAGAGCACTAATTCTCGAACATTGGTGGGATGGGACGCTTCGTGTATGACGCATGTTTTTCTTGTGATATGTTATTCATGTTAATCGTATAATCTTCTACTTATTTGAGTTTTACTAATTATTTAAATTTCTATTATGTGTCATTGATTATGTAACCTTCTTGAAATTGAATTATATTAATTACTTAAACTTTTATTAAGTTATTAATTGTGTAACCTTCTTGAATTTGAATTTTAAAAATTACTTAAATTCTTATTAAGTGTTATTAAATATGTTAATTGCTTGGTTTTCTAATTATTAAATTTGACTTAAATTTCTATTATGTGTCATCAATTGTATAACCTCCATGATTTTGCTATTAAATATATGTTTTAAATATTTGATTTAATAGTGTTATTTAAATTTTTCAAACTTGAAATCTCTATAACTACTTTCATGCTTTTATTGGCATTGTCTGTTATATTTTATTTAAGTTGTTACATTTTATAATCTTTATGATTTTTACTTGTTCATCGTATGATTGTTTTATTTTATTAATTTTAAACTCTCTACTTCTTTTTATACTAAGGGTTTGATTTTCTAACTATTTTATGTCATTAATGACTTAAATTTCAATTATGTGAATTTAATTGTCTAATTTCTTTAAATAATTATGATGAAAAATATGTTTTAAATTCTCGATCATATGATTAGAAATAATTTTAATCAAGCAATAAACATTTATGATTGTATGATATTGTGAATTATGAGTTTATTACCACGATTTAAAATTATTTCGATCTAAATCACAAAGTAACTGGTGAGCTTTCATCATGTGATCTAAATGTATGTAATTAAAGACAATGTTTTAAACCCTATATTATGTATAATTGTATGATCCCCAAAATAGAATGGAAGGATAATACAAAAAAGTTGTATTGGAGGGATTCTGGCTAAGGAAAGACTTGGTTATTAAGTGGTCCATTGACCCACCTCTCTTTCCTGGAAACCCCTCCAAAGAACGACTTGCTGTATAACCCGAACCTACTATATAGTGCTCAATAAAAGACTTCCATACTACCCAAAAGTTAAAATTACGTTATAATATTTTACTAATTAGATAATTTTAGGAAGCGTTATGGCTCGTCGCACAAACCGATCGGTTCCCCAAGGAAGAAACGACATGACTGAAGCAATCCAAGCCATGAATGCTATGGCCGCAGCAATGGCCCAACAAGCTGCGATCCAGGCTCAACGAGATGCACAGAGGGATCAGAGGGATGAAGCAGCCAGTGCAGCAAGAGCATTGAATGAATTTCGTCGACAAGATCCGCCTAAATTCAAAAGGGAACATGACCCCGACAAGGCTGATCTTTGGCTGCAAGAAATCAAGAAGATCTTCGAGATCTTACAATGCTCCGACAATGCGAAAGTAGAGTATGCAACCTATTTGATGATTGGTGAAGCTGAATACTGGTGGCGAGGTGCGAAGAAAATGATGGAGACAAATCATGAAGAGCTAACCTGAGAGGCTTTCAAGAATAAGTTCCTAGAAAAATACTTCTTGAAAAGTGCTAGGGCTGAGAAGGAGGCCCAATTTCTGAAGTTGTATCAAGGGAATCTCACGATAGCAGAATATGCGGCAAAGTTCGAGTCCCTAGCAAAGCACTTCCGCTATTTCCTAAATCAGATAGATGAAGAATACATGTGCGAGAGGTTTGAAAGCGGGCTTAGGTATGAAATTAAGGAGTTAGTGGGGCCCTTGGAGATACGCCAATATCAAGTGCTAGTGGAGAAATGCAAGAAAGTGGAGCAGATGAAACAGAGCCGCCTGAATAGGGGTGCTATAGGTGGACCCATCAGACCTCAGGTAGAGATTTAAAATCATCCATATCCTGAGAGTCATAAGTTTGGCCTCTAAATGTTAATAATTGCCTCTAAATTTTAATATTTGAAAACAGGGGCATAACGACCAACAGAATAGGGGCAGACAACATCAACAACACAAGCCATATGCCCGACCACTAGGGAATGCTAGAGATCAACCTCGACCTCAAAACAGGGAAGGTCAAGGGCCAAAAGTTCCAGGTCAGAACCAGGCGTACCCTGTTAAGTGTTTTCGCTGCAACAGAGAAGGACATAAGATATCTGAGTGTCCAATCAGACCAAGGGTTTGTTACATTTGTCCAAAACAGGGAAGGTCAAGGGCCAAAAGTTCCAGGTCAGAACCAGGCGTACCCTGTTAAGTGTTTTCGCTGCAACAGAGAAGGACATAAGATATCTGAGTGTCCAATTAGACCAAGGGTTTGTTACATTTGTCAGAAACCAGACCATTTTACAAATGAATGCCCTGAACGGAAGGACGATAGAGCTGTCAACCGCGACAATGTCAACGACAATGTTGTACGCCCTACTGCCAAGGGACGTGTCTACCACATCAATGGAGAGGAAACTCCATCTTCCTCTGAGCTTATCCAAGGTGAGTGTTTAATTGCTGGAAAATCACTTAATGTAATTTATGATTCGGGGGCAACACACTCATTCATTTCATTGGATTGGGTGGATTCGCTCCAACTTACTATTACTACTTTGCCGTTTGATTTGGTGGTTACCCTACCTTCTACCGAATCAGTGAAATGTAATACGGCTTGCTTGCAATGCCCGTTGATTGTGTTCGATATGAGATTCAACGTTGATTTGATTTGTATTCCCCTCAAGCATGTGGGAGTGATCCTTGGAAGGGATTGGTTTTCAAGCCATTATGTTCTATTGGATTGTGCTCGTAAGTCTGTGATATTCCCAAACCCAGGTGTTTCTCGATTCCTCGATACCAATAAATTGAACTTCTCTTTGAAAGAGGGAGTTCGGAAGTGTGTTTCCCTCAACTCAGTCAGTACGAAGCTAGAGGTGGAGGTAGATGGGATACTTGTGGTCGAAGATTTTCCAGAGGTATTTCCGCCGGATGTACCAGGATTACCCCCAGTTCGTGATATTGAATTTTCAATTGATGTGACTCCGGGTACAAGACCTATATCTATTGCACCATATAGAATGTCTCCATCGGAATTGTCAGAGTTGAAAAATCAGTTGGAGGACCTTTTATCTAAACAGTTCATACGACCGAGTGTCTCACCTTGGTGAGCACCAGTACTCCTAGTGAAGAAGAAAGATGGAAAGTCTAGACTCTGTGTCGATTATCGTCAGCTTAACAAAGTCACCATCAAAAACAGGTATCCCTTGCCACGCATTGATGATTTGATGGATCAACTCAAAGGAGCAATGATATTTTCAAAAATTGATTTGAAGTCGGGGTATCATCAGATTCGGGTGAAGGAAGAAGACATTCCTAAAACTGCATTCAGAACTCGCTATGGACACTTTGAGTATTTGGTGATGCCTTTTAGTGTCACCAATACACCAGCTATTTTCATGGACTACATGAATCGTATATTTCACCCCTTCTTAGACAAATTTATAGTGGTCTTCATTGATGACATATTGATTTATTCTAAGAGCCTGGAGGAACATGAAGTTCACCTAAGTCAAGTTTTGCAAGTCTTAAAGGACAAGAGATTGTATGCTAATTTGGGGAAATGTGAATTCTAGTTGGAGGAGGTGAAATTCTTGGGACATGTCATTTTAAAGGAAGGTATCGCTGTCGACCCAACTAAAGTAGAGGCTGTGGTGGCATGGAAACAACCACAAACCGTCACAGAGATTAGAAGTTTCTTGGGCTTGGCTGGATATTATAGAAGATTCATTGAGGATTTTGCCAAGATTGCAGCGCCGTTGACACAACTCACAAGGAAGAATCATATTTA
>NC_021160.2:36709705-36710733 GCF_000331145.2 Cicer arietinum | reverse complement strand
GTTGCGGAAATTGTTAGATTACACGGGATACCATCTAGCATTGTGTCAGATAGAGATCCAAAGTTCACTTTCGTTTGTGGGGAGCATTGCATGAGGCATTGGGTACTAAATTGAGATTGAGTTCCGCCTACCACCCTCAAACCGATGGTCAAACTGAAAGGACTATTCAGACATTAGAGGATTTGCTAAGAGCTTGTACATTAGATAACAGAGGAAGTTAGGATGATCTATTGCCTCTTGTTGAATTTACCTATAATAATAGCTATCATGCAAGCATCGGTATGGCCCCGTACGAGGCTTTGTATGGGCGCAAGTGTCAAACTCCCTTGTGTTGGTATCAGGATGACGAAAATTTAATTGTAGGGCCAGAGTTGGTTCAACAGACTACAGAGAAGGTGCGTCAGATCCAAGAGCGGATGAGAACAGCACAGAGCAGACATAAGAGTTATGCTGATCGACATAGGAGACCCTTGGAGTTCCAGGAGGATGAACATGTATTCTTGAGAGTGACGCCTACTACTGGAGTTGGTAGGGCATTGAAGTCTAAAAAGCTTACTGCGAAGTTTATTGGACCATACCAAAATTCTTCGACGTGTGGGTCCAATGGCGTATCAAATTGCTTTACCACCGAATTTAGCTAATTTACATGATGTGTTCCATGTATCACAATTGATGAAGTACATGGCATATCCATCTCATATTATTGCGCCAGATGATATTCAATTGAAGAAGAATTTTACTTTCGAGGTCCCACCGATAAGCATCGCCGACAGAACTACCAAACATTTGAGGGGAAAGGAAATTCCATTGGTTAAGGTGATTTGGAACCAGACGACTGGGGATGCTACTTGGGAGTTGGAAGAGAAGATGAGAGAGCTTTACCCATACCTTTTAGAGACCTCTTAGTTTCGAGGACGAAACTATTTTAAGGGGGTAAGTATTGTAACACCCTTTTTCTAATTAATTAATTTAAAATCGTTAGTTTTGTTTATCCTTTTATTAATTTAGTGTGACGATAGTAAGATAAT
>NC_021160.2:36686708-36709572 GCF_000331145.2 Cicer arietinum | reverse complement strand
ACACTACATTTATCTCAAATATTTTCTAAGCCACTCAAACAACCATCCTTACATTCCCTAGCTTTTTGATCGGAGCTATAAACTTTTATTCACCTTGGTGAGACTTTCGAGGGCTATATAGTGGTACGTGGAAGGAAAGCGTCCAAGGTAAGGGCTTTTCCCCATGCAGAGTTAGGTTAGATATTAAATTAGCGATTCGTAAGATATTGATATGGTGTCTGGATGTATTAAAAGAAAAATGTCGATTTTATTTTCGTCGTAAAGAAATTAACTATCATGCTTTGATTGTTTCTTTTGAGTAATATCTCTATTTTGATGAAATTAATTATAGAATTATATTTTATTACCATTCCTTCATCAATATGTTTGTTGTGAAAACGTTCAATGCCATACATGTTTTAGAGTACTTACTTATAAAGTTATGATTTTTATAATGATGTAGTCATTAACATGTTTATTATGATGTATTTAATTTTAATCCTTGATTCTTGAGTATTTAAATTTTAAAACTTGACTTTTATGAACAATATACGTGTTTTGATGAAATTGATGAGAATTTTATTTTTCATTTAACAATATGAGGAAATTGAGTTTTGAATGCATTAATGAATAGTTTTCTTTGTGGTTGCCTAAGTGGCTGGTTATTTGTGTATGATTTTTCTTTGTGGTTGCCTAAGTGGCTAGTAATTTGTACATTTCGAACATCATTATCATTGTCATGACATACCATATGCATCTTTGTGGACGTCTTAGTGGCTGGTTTAATTTTCCCCATTGGTATGGGTGACTTCTGTGTGGACGCCTTAGTGGCTGGCTATATCCGGATCATGTATATTTAGGACATGCATAATTTGCATACATTTTATTGCCATTATTATTTTTATATAATTATTTATTCTAAGGTAAGTTACTACTTGTTGTTTAGATATATTTTATAATTTTTTTGATACACCTTATGAATTATCAAAATCATTTTCTCTAAATCTTTTATTACAAAAAGATTTTATATTTATATTTTATGGTTGTTAACTTATTATTTGGTCTAATTTTGCCGTGGGATGAACTGACCCCTTACACCAACATTTAGGTACTAACGATCTCGAAGAGTTGCATGAATGACGTTTGCTTGGCGCACGCGCGTGGGAAAAAGGGGTATTTTAATAAAATAATAATGATGCTTGTAGTAATAAGACCGTTGTGATACAATTTTTAATTTTATTTATTTTCATCGTCGATTTTAAATAGAAATGCGGAGGCGGGTCCTTCTGCTAGGAAAACCTTGAACTATTCCATTTTTAAGTGAACATTTTCTACAATTAATAAATTGTCTTTATAAGAATAATAATATCCCATAAATTGCATGGTATTATTTCTTAAAATAAAATCAAACTACTTACTAGAGAAATTTTATTGATTATATGATGGACTACTTTTAAAAAAAAAATATTTAATGTCGTTTTTGAAAGAAAATAAATATTTTTAAGTAATGTCTTGGATCAAAATATGGGGCGTTACAAGTAGTGTTTAAATTCTAGGTCTTTCTGATTTTTTGTTTCTGGTTAATAGTGTAAACATTATTGGTTAATGAAGTACCATAGGTGGCTAATAATCAGATTGAATTATTTTTTTGTAGTTTTTGTGTGACATTTGCACTATCAATTGAAACTTCATGGATTGTGGTACTATTGAAGATGAAGGTATCAAGGTTGACAACCTTGATGATGATGACAACGCATGTTGTTGGGAGCCTACAACAGGGATGTGTTTTTCTTGCTTAGAAGAAGTCAAATCATTTTATGAAGAGTATGCTTTGAGAAAAGGTTTTGGGTGGAAGATTAGATCTTCAAGAAAAGGGCAAGATGGGGAGCTCTGCTACTTAATTTTATCATGCTCAAGAAAGGGGTCTAAAGTGTCAAAAATTTCATGTACGTTAAAAATACTTCCAACTAAGGTAAATAATTGTCCTGCCAAGATTGTTATTAAGTTGAATAAAGATGGATTGTGGTACATTACAAAATTTGAACCTGATCATACTCACGAGACAAGTCCTACAAAGGCAAGGTTGTTCAAAGCTAACAAGAAAATGAATTTGCATGTAAAGAGAACAATACAAATCAATGATGATGCAGGAGTGAGGATCAACAAGACATTTCAATCTCTTGTTAAAGATGCAGGAGGACATGAAAATGTACCATTTGTGAAAGAGATGTGAGGAATTATGTTAACAAGGAACGGCGCGCAATAGGAAAAGAAGGTGATGGAAAGGCCTTGATAAGCTATTTTTGCCAAATAAGGGAACAAAATTCAGATTTCTTCTATGACATAGATTTCGATGATGATTTTCACGTAAGGAATGTGTTTTGGGCTAACGCAAGAAGTAGAGCTGCTTATGAATACTTTGGAGATGTTGTGACTTTTGACACAACATATTTGACTAATAAGTATGACATGCCTTTTGTTGCGTTTGTTGGTGTGAATCACCATGGTCAATCAACATTACTTGGATGTGGATTGTTGTCATGTGAAGATACATATTCATTTGTATGACTTTTCAAATCATGGTTTCGTTGTATGCTAGGAAAGGCCCCTCTGGGTATTGTGACTGACCAATGCAAGGCTATGAAAAATGCCATTGAGTTAGTCTTTCCTACAACTCTTCATAGGTGGTGTTTATAGCATATAATGAAAAGGCTTAATTGTAGTTTTGGTCCCCCTATTTTAGCTGAATCGCGAAAGTAGTCCGCCCATTTTGTTTCTCCCCAGTTCAGGTCCCCAAACAGAATTTTGGTAAAAAACTTGATGAAATTTCATTTTTTAAAGTCGTACTACACCATTTATAATCATAGATTCCAGGTACCATTGTTGTAAATGAGATTTTGAGGCATGATGTGACTTGAATAAATGCAAAAAAAATGAAATTTCATCAAGTTTTGGACAAAAAATCTGTTTGAGGGACCAAAATTGGGGAGAAACAAAATGGGGGGACTACTTTCACAAATCAACTAAAATAGGGGGACCAAAACTGCATTTAAGCCTAATGAAAAAAATTCCTGAAAAGCTCGGTCAATATAGTGAATATAAAAAGATTTAAGTTTGCATTGAAAGAAGCGGTTTATGACACAGTCACAAAAGAGGCATTTGAAGAAAAATGGCGTTCTTTCATCGAAAAATTTGAGCTTCAACAAAATGATTGGTTGAATGGATTGTATAACGAACATCATAGATGGGCACCAACCTTGCAAATGAAATATTTTTGGGCAGGTATGTCTACTACACAAAGAAGTGAGAGTATACATTCTTTCTTTGATGGTTATATCAATTCACCGACAAGTTTAAATCAATTTGTAAAACAATATGATAATGCTCTCAAAAGTCGAGTAGAAAAAGAATTTGAAGCAGATTTTAATTCGATTGGTACTACAATTTCTTGTGGGTCAAACTCGTCAATTGAAAAGCAATTCCAAGGTGAATACACTCATGCCAAGTTTAAGGAAGTTCAAACATAAATTAGATCTAAAATGAATTATGTTGCTTCCTTGTATACTGTGGAGGGTTCCTTTGCTACATACCATGTGTTGGAGGAAGTGTCAATTGGAGACAAACCAAAAGAACATGTCTTAAAAGTTATGTTCAATTGAGAAAATAATGATGTCAACTGTGAATGTTCGTTGACTGAGTTTAGAGGTATTTTGTGTTGCCATGTGTTATATGTGTGTACTCAAGAGAGAGTTAAAAATGTGTCAAAGAAGTATATCTTAACAAGGTGGAAGAAAAATATTAAAAGGAAACATTCATATATTAAGAGCAGTTATGGTGTGAAAGAATTGAAGCCACAAATGGACAGGTTTGACAAATTGTGCAAGCATTTCTACGAAGTTGCTGAAGTAGCTACAGAGTCTGAAGATGCGACTAAGGCACTTCATGAAATATTACATCAATTTAATTCTAATGTGCCCACCATGGATACTACGATTAACAAGGTTAAAAGAAGTTCAATTGATGCTTCAAGTCCAAACAATGATAATGAAATTCACAGTCCTTTGCGGGTCAAGCGTAAAGGTCGTCCTCCATAAAAAAAAAAAAATATTTGTAGTTGAAAAAATCGTAAAGAGGTCAAGGAATCAATCCAATCAACGCGATGATAGAGAGACTACCTTTGTAAGTTTTTTTGGTCCAGAAATTATGTATCCATCATGTACATATTATATTAAAATATTTCTTTTTTGTTTATTAAAATTTGTAGGAGAACAATACTGAAATAGTGAGAAATCATAATGAAAGTAACATCTGCATAGAATCATCTATTGAAGGTATCAAAAGTAACACATTGGTTCGTATTTGAATTTATGATTGAGTGTGTGGTTGTATTATTATATGTAAGATTGTGCTAACTTATTGTATCTTGTTGTTCAGGTTGGAGGTAATACATCATTCTTGGATCTTTTGTCACAATTCAGCACAACTATGTGATAAAATGTAAATATTTTATCAATTTTTTATATGATATTTTGTTGCAACAAACAGTCAAGTAAATGGATTGTATGATAATTATGTATGTGGTTTATCACGTTTGTCACTTTTTTGTCATTAATGGATTTTAACAGAATGTTTGGTCATTCTTATCAGAGACATGGTTAATGTTGTGAACCACTTGGTTAATGGATTTTAACATAATGTTTGGTCATTCTTATCAGACAAAATATAAATCGGGTTAATGGCTTAAAGAAACATGGTTAATATTGTGAACAACTTGGTTAATGAATTTAAAATCAATTTGAATGTTTGAAGGTGAAAATGATTTGCCAATAAATTTCAAATCATTTGAAGATAATTAAACTTAACTTCAAATTTGAATTTTTAGACATAATTCATCTGAACTACATAACTTCAGCAATTCGTACACAACTTAATCAACCAAATCTAAATCCTTACTTAATCATAAAGAAAGAAAAAGATAAAGTTCATTCATATTTGTTCATACAAGCATAAAGAAGGAAAAATACAGGCAAAAAGTTCTTCTTCTTCTTCTTCTTCTTCTTCTTCTTCTTCTTCTTCTTCTTCTTCTTCTTCTTCTTCTTCTTCTTCTTCTTCTTCTTCTTCTTCTTGATAATTTAATGCGTTTCGGGTGAAACGGTAATTTAACAAACATCTAGATATTTGGAGATATTTGTTAAGTAATATTTATTAACTATATATGTTGTTTGGAGGGAAAAAGAAAGGAAAACTAGAAGGAAGGAAAAGGAAAAGAAATTAGTATAAAAGGAAGGAAGGAAAAAGGAAGAAAGGAAAAACTAAGGAAAGAAAAAGAAAGGAAAGAAAATCGCCAATTTCCATCTCCTTCCTCTGAGCCGTGAACCGATTTCCCTCCTTCTCCCGTTTTCATTTTCGTCGCTTTCTTTTCTTCAAAACTAGTAACCCAAGGTTGGGTGAGAGTTAGAACAAGGATTTCGCAACTCCACTCTTCCTCTTTGATTCGAAAACGAAGAAAAACGGTATTTGAGATCCAAACACAAACCCCTCCGTTTCTTCTAGATCCAAGCTTCATTTCGCGAAGAGTTAGAAGGGAAAGTTGCTCACTACCACGCCACGATGCTAGGGGACCAATTTGGAGGCGACGTTGCGAGCGGAGATTTTTACCGGATTTGCTCACGGTACCGGAAACGCACGTTAGAGCTAACGCGAAGGTAAGGGCTCCTTCCAAACTTTTAGTTTGCATCTAGGGCCTTATCTGTGATTGTGTGGAAACGAATTTTGTTAGGATTGGAGTATTGTTTTGGGAAAAATGAATTTACCTCACGTATGTAAGATTTTGAGTAAATGAAACTTGTGTGTTTTGAGTAGTGGATTGTGTCGATTTGTGTTCGTTGTTTTTGACATGCTCTTAATTGAAATTGATGAAATTTGATATGTGTATGGTTGGATCTTGTGAATAAATGAATTGATGTGTTTTGATGTGAGAATTTGTTTGAGTTGTGTTGTGTGGAATTTGAAAACCATTAAGTTAAATGAGTATTAAGAATGGAGAATCTCTTAATGTCTTGTTTACTTAATGTGCGTTTGTTTGTGAAAAATCGTTTAAGTTAACTGGGCGTTAAGAATGGGGAATCTCTTAATGTCTCGGTTACTTAATATTTGTTTTTGAAAATCGTTTAAGTTAACTGGGCGTTAAGAATGGGGAATCTCTTAATGTCTTGGTTACTTAATGGTTGCTGTGAAAGTCGTTTAAGTTAAATGGGTATTAAAAATGGGGAATCTTTTAATATCTGCATTTGCTTAACGATTGTTGTGGATGGAGTCCGTGTATGCTCATGCATTTCATTTGGTAAATTGTGTTGACCCGTGATAAGTGACACCTTGGTAAACTGTACTGACCGTGATAGGTGGTACGTTTACGATTTACGTTTTTAGTGAATTGTATTGACCCGTGATAGGTGGCACCTCGGTAAACAGTACTGGTCTGTGATAGGCGGTACGTTTACGATTCACGCTTTTTCTTTTAGTAAATCGTGTTGACCCGTGATAGGTGACACCTTGGTAAACTGTACTGACCCGTGATAGGTGGTACGTTTACGATTTACGTTTTTGGTGAATTGTGCTGACCCGTGATAGGTGGCACCTCGGTAATTGGTACTTTGGCCTGCGATAGGCGGTACAATTATGATTTACGGCCCTTCGAGGAGGGTTTTGGTTTGGAATTCCGAGTCCATGCATTTTGGCATATACGCATTGCATTAGGGTGCCTGGCACGCGAGTCATGTTTGATTTGAGTTTATGATTGAGTGATTCGAATTTTGATTTATCGTGATAACTGAGATGAAGGTGTTAAGTGCTATGTGTTGTGTATTGTGTGTGAGTATGATGGTTATCGAACCTT
Source organism: Cicer arietinum (assembly GCF_000331145.2). Classification (NCBI taxonomy): domain Eukaryota; kingdom Viridiplantae; phylum Streptophyta; class Magnoliopsida; order Fabales; family Fabaceae; genus Cicer; species Cicer arietinum. Next base: position 36,702,698 of record NC_021160.2, on the reverse strand, counting down.
CGTGTGTCGTAGTAATCGCGTAGGAATTGCTAAGTGTTAGGTCGTGAACTTGATTAGGAATGACTTGAGTTAATTCATGAATTTTTGGAAAAGAACTGACAAAATCGACTTAGAAATCGATTTGGTCATGCAGAAACTCAGCAGAACTGACCAAATCGATTTGGCAATCGATTGGCTCAGCAAAAGTCCTTATTTTGAGTTAGATAATCGATTTCTCAATTGATTTATCAATGCTTTGGTCAGTTATGTATTACTTGATGGTTGGAGAACTTCATTTTGAGTTCATTGTTAATTGGCAAGCATTATATGAACTTTTAGCATATGGAAAATCCTGTTAAGGTGCATGCTTAGTTGAAAAGTTGTTTTGAGCATTTAAAAACTTAATTGCTATGTGTTAACTGTTATTTTTTTGGTTGGTGACCCTTTACAATTATTGTGGAAATCTGGGCTTTGCCCTCAGATGAGAGTCAGGACGGTCCTACCGGTTCGTACCCTACGGACGGGAATGGAGATGGGAACGCGTGATTGCAGTTACATTAGGAGGATCTCACGGGGCGCGTGGAGATACTCAGGGTGTATAGCTTTTTGGTAGGATGATCAGATTAGGATGATGTATAGGAACTAGGTGTCCTTCTTTTTGGATTGGAGTATTTTTAGTTTGGAAAACTGTACTTATACTAATATTGTCAGTTTGACTTTTTACTTGAATGGGTTCCATGTACCATTTGTTGTTGTGTAAATGTTTTGGATTTATAATTGGAGAAACTTTTCCGCTGCTTGTAAATTATAATGACTCAATTATTTATCCAAAGGCATTTCCTGATTTAATTCTTTGTTTGTTTTTAATTACTTTTGAAAAAAAAAATATACCCTCGCTTTAAAAAAACGGGGTGTTACATTAGGCTCACATGCGACTTCATCCCCAACATTCTCAAAATGGGTACTAATTCTCACCTCATCTGTTGACAAATAGTATGTTATTAACAAGTCTAATTGCATATCATAAATATTTGGTAAACAAAAAAATTCAATATTCATACCATCAAATTCATGATCGGATTCATGCATTGGTTGACGTTTACACAATTCTTCTTTCAACAATTTTACCTCACCCTCAAGAATTGAAATCTTCTCTTGGGGCTGCCTATTCTCTGCCACCAATCGTTGATAATCAACATAACGTACAGTTTGATTTTCTTGTTCATGCAATGTTTCATTTACCATGTCAAATTCAAGTTCTTCATTTGTGGCAGTTAACTCTTCAATTATCTTGCAAAGCGAAAAACAATTGAAACACACACATTATTATTAAATAATTAATACAATTAAATAATATAAATGCTTACCATGTTATTTTGAAAGGCTTTTAATATTGTTTTCTTCTGACACTGTAAGATTGGCCAATTCAAAAATCTCGAAAAACTAAACTTGGGAACAGATGCTTCACCCAATGACAAGTGGTTGAATGCCCAGATCTAAAACAAATATTAATGACTTAATAGATGTATTTTTATTTAAAGACAACACAAGATAGAAGATGGTGACATAAAACGATATTAAATATATACCTGTAGGACAACTGCACAACTTGTTATGTGTGTTTGCGAATCTATCTTCCCCTCTTTCAACACAATTTCAATCCTACTTAAACTTTCAACTAAAATATTATACACCGCAAAACCTCAATTGTAGCTATGCAGAGACTCTAGATCATCAAGTATTTTAATATAACGAGTATTTACTCGATTTCCTGATTGGGGAAAATAGAACTCGCCAAAGGCGAGGAGTATATAAAGTCTACAAAAATTGACTATGTGCATACGATACATGTGAAGCAACACACCAATCATTTCACAAGTTACTTTTTTTCCTCTAAACAACATCAATGTATCGCATTCCTCATTTTCATATTCTTTCAAAGACTCACCTACTATTGGTAGTCCTATAGCTAAACATACATCACTTGGAGTAAAATTAACTATCCTACCTCTAATCCTAAATCCACCACTACGTCCATCCATCCTACTAGCCAACTCCGACAATAAAGCACCAGAAATTTGTAAATTTTTTGGCATATCTAAAACCCATTTGAATGGAGTTGTCATAATTTGAGTTCGATTTGCATTTGTCAAATGAAGGTTGATTTAATGCAACAAATTTGGTTAACATGCATGTCTCACACGTATCTGAAAAGTATGAATATATGGTTAATATTGATAAATAAATTGCAACAATACAAATACAACTAATTTATAAATTCCTTACATTTTTTTCATTTGTCGACGCAATGTCTTAAAACATCAAAACTGCATAAAAATAAATACCAAAATATTAACATTTTAATAAAATACCTCATTTATGATACTAAATTTTTCCAAATTAAAATAATAGACAAAAATATACTTCAATATCAAATCAATATTTATATTAACATTCTGTTTGGTTACTGTTTCAACATACAAAGTGTTGTTTGGCCAAGTCAAGAACTTCATAACTTGGTTGCTTCCAACATTCAAAAACTAGCAATTTACCTTGAAGGTATAATAATAATAATAATAATAATAATAATAATAACAATGCATTTGAAACGAAAAAGACAAAAATAAAAACGAAGAAGTCAAAAATAGAAATCCTAAAAATTAAAAAATCCTAAACGAAGAAGCTAAAATAGAAACCCTAAATCAATAACTAAAAATAGAAACGAAGAAGCCAAAAATAGAAACCCTAAAAATCAAAAATTCTAAACAGAGAAGCAAAAATAGAAACCCTAAATCAATAACAAAAAACCCTAATGATATGGAAAAGTAAACTTACAATGAAAAGACAACAAGCAAAATCGAGTGCACAGATCGAATATGGAGCAAACGAAGAAAACGACAGAAAGATCGGCAGAATCGAATGCACCAAACGAGCGAACGGCTGAAAAATCGTATGTAATCGACAACGACAAAGATACAGAAACGAAGAAAACAATATGGAGAAGAAGATGGAATGGTGGAGAACAAGATGGAGAAACAGAGAAGATGGAGAAACAAAGAAGATAGAGAAGAGAGAGAAGAGAGAAAGAGAAATAAAGGGTTTCTGAGGAATAGAATGAAAATCACTAAAATGACTAAAATATCCCTAAGTATGTATACGTCTTTATGTTTGTATACGTATACGGTATATGTATTTGTATATGTGTTTAAAGATGTGTTTAAATAACATTTGTCTTCTTCAAATTGCTTTTGTGTGCATGCATTTGAAGAACAAGTGTCATTTTGTTTTGTCATACGAGTTACAACAAGGACAAATACTAGGGCAACTAACTTGTTTGCGTTGAAGATTCACTCTAGTAGGAAGACATCCTCTAGCAAACTACCACATAAACAACTTAATTTCATGTGAAACCTTCAAGTTTCATATGATCATCCAATTTCCTTCTTTGCGTAGGTGAGTATTATCTATTAGTTCCTCTATGACTCAATTAATGTACATTGATTTAAATTTAAACACTTCATCCCTACTCTTGCACCATAGTCGTTTATCCTCACTATCCACATCATGCAATAGCGCATCTTGGTTAGTTGAAAGTTTCCGACCTTACTTCCTTAACATGGATAGGTTGAACCCATAAAAATGTCTAAACCTCATCCCCACGTACTTCTTCCTCGGTGTTTTATGCGCGTGTGTTTGGCTTACATATTCTTTTTATTTTAAGGTCGTATTTGGAGTTCATGCTCAACATTAATTTGATGTCATCTCTCCCTTTTTTAAGTTTGAAAGGTTTGGATTTGATGTGTTTTTCTGGTTTTGAGGTTAAATTCAAAACACACACACACACACACACACACACACACACACACACACAGTGTAATATATATAGGATTGAGTTGGCCAAAGCAGCCACAATAAGCAACGACGATGTGGCATTTGTGGCGGTCAAAACGGTAAAAAACGCATGAATTTGTGGCGGGCTACATGACCACAACAGACAACGGTCATTTGGGCATTTGTGGCGGCCTTTGCCGCCACAAAATGTAACGGATTTGTGAATTTGTGACGGTCTGGGCGGCCAGAAAATCAGTTTCACCTTTATTCCTTTGTGGCGGCCTTTGCAGCCACAAAAGGTAACGGTCATAGGCGTTTGTGGCGGCCTATACAGCCACAAATTGACATGTCATTTCAGGCTTTTGTGACGGACTTGACCCTCACAAATTTTAGACTTTGTAGCTGCAAAAACCCTCACAAAAATCTTAAAAAATTAGGCGGAATTTGTGGCTGCTTAAGCCCTTACAAAATCACAACGTTGTGATTTTGTGAAGGCTTAGCCAGCCATAAATTCCACCTAAATTTTTAATAATTTGTGAGAGCTTTTTCAGCTACAAATAAAGACCAATTTCAATTTTTGTATTTGTGATGGCTTTTTCGGTCACTAATTTGTGAGGATTTTTTTCGGTCACAAAATATTTATAAAGTTGACCACAAAATAGTGTTTTTCTTGTAGTGTACATATAACTATATTAACATAAATAGTGTATCTTAGTTTAATTTTTAAAACAAATAGAATGTTCAATAGATATAGCATATACATGATATTAACTTGAAATAGAAAAAATATATGTCAATAATTGATACTGATCGATTACGTTTTCCTTCCTTTTATAAACAGAAAGTACATTTGCATATGAATGTATAAAAGATAATTTAAAAGCATGCCAATCAAATTATATTATATAAGAACTTAATATCAATTGATCTAAATATCCAGTTGAATTTATCAAATTAAATCTAGTTTAACGTAATAATTCTACTACTTGCAAAAACCCATAGAATAATTTTGTCACTTTAGAGGCAAAATTTATAAATTTCGTTCAAATCAGATTACTTTTATCTTTTATGATTAAAATTTCATTTTATAAAAAATTGATATTCAAACAAAATATAAATTAAAGTTAAAATAATATTTATAATTTTAATGAAAAATCAAATAAAACAGACGATAAAATAGATGATTGAAAAAAAAAAACTCAAATAATAATGACATATATAATAGATTTGACTATAATTTAAGAATGATGAGAAAAAAAGGAGGTGCGACAAAATTGTAAATAATCATTGAATTATATATATAAGCCAATTCGTAAGTTAATTACTCGCTAAACAGTAAGCTCGAAATAGTCTGACGTAGCAATACTTTAGATGATTTAGTTATTATTATTATTATTTATTTTGTTTTAAGGAAAAACAAAAAAATATTTTTATTATTAATAATTTAAATAAATTACTAAAACACACAAAATTATCATTTACATTAAATTTACATAATAATAATATATTATATTATTAAAATATAATAATAAAAAATTGAGGTGTTACAGTAATTCTCAAATTAAGAAATAAATTCATAAAGAAGAAAAAAAACGTGGATTTTTGATAGAAAAGGAGTATAATTTTGAAATTTCACTAGTAAGAGTTGAGATTTCTCAAAAGGCAATCTTTCATGCATGGCATTGATTCAAACAATTAAAATAAAGCCACATTTCTTTCCAAGATGCTTCAAAAGCTTCTCTGGAGGGATGGTCAAAGATAATGTTCGGTGTTGTTGGCGGTAGTTGAGAATGATGGTGAAAAATGGGTGGTCGAAGATGTTTGGCGATGGGTTGTCAGTGGAGGCATTGGTTGAAGGCGGTGGTTGGTGAAGGCGGCCATGGAGGGCAGGTCGATAGTGGCGTTGGTGGTTGGTGATGGTGATTGAAGGTGGATGATTATTGGTGGTAGGGGTTAGGAATGGTTTTTGGTGGTGGTGGTTGGAGGTAATGGTGGTCGGTGATAACATAAGTTGTCGTTTGTGGTGGCAATGATAAAAAATAGTGGTCGATAGTTGTTGGAGTAATGGTTACGTCTATTATAAGTGACATGTTAATTTTGAAACAAAAACAATAATTATAATTTATTTTTTATTTTAGGAAAAAACAGTTTTGAAATTAGGTAAAAAAAAACAATTAAACATGATTTTACGCAAACATGTTTAGGAGTCATGAGGTGGTTTAGAAATTTGAAGTGACGATAATGAATTTGTATTCCCTTTAACAAAATTAACAATTAATGACTAACATTGACTATTTAAAAAAAAAAAACTTAGACATATTTTAATTTTAATGTTAGCTTTCAAAATCAATAACTCACAACAACTTCAAGTTTGGAGTAAAATGACGTTGCCAAAATCAATATTGATTAAAATGACGGTTTACTTCAATGTTAGTGAAAGTGTCTCTTAAAGTAAACCGTCATTTTAGTTATTGAAAGTATAAGATGTTGTCATTTTGGTGTTTGATTAAAAAAAGAATTCAAATTAGTTATTGGATCATCAAAATAGTCTCTAAAAAATACAACTTACTATCATGACAGTCTTTAAAATATACAATTTATCGTCAAAAAAATGTTATCAAATATTAAACTGACTCACATTTTAATGTTTCAACGATTAATTTTAATTTTTTTATTGAATCAAAAACTAAAATAACAACATCTTATATTTTGATAGATTAAAATAGTTATTTCATATATTAAAATAGTTAATCGCAAAAAAATCTTAGTGAGCATGATTTAAAAAAAAAAACTTCTTTTACAAGACAACTTCCTTTACAAGACAAGTTTTTTTTTTTTTGACAAGATGGGAGGGTTATTTTCTCATTTTTTTTTAATTAAAGCCTAAGTTTATAAACTCCAGGTTTTCACGAGTTCATATTTTTACAATCTCACTCTTCCCCTCGCGCTGTGCTCTCACCGATTCTCTCTCGCTCGTCTCGCCACCGTTCACGCCGCCGTCTCCGCAGCCTTCTGTGAGTCATTTTCCATTCACTGTCTTGTCTAGTATCTGAATTTGGCATTCCTTTAACCTCTAACCCCTATCTCACACTGGAGATTTTGATAGGGTTTTGTGATTTTAATGTTTCTGACCTAATTGTAATTTGATTTCTCCAATAACTGTAGCTGAGGTAGTGGATCATTCATAACTACTTTTCTGCTTTTACTTATACAATTTCCCACTAGGATCTTCAGTTGGAACTGATCTTGTTTTGTGCATTGCTTTTGTTCTGGTTTTTGTGCGATCTGCTTAGTTTACTTTTCTGATTTTTTTCTTCAATATTTTTGGTTTTTGTTTTTAATTATTTAACCTGTAGTACGTTTTTCGCATTGTTTGTTGCCATTTTTAAAGAAAAGAAAAAAGCACTACTTGAGTCTCTCTTCTTGTTGCTGCCATCAAACACTGCCACAGTAAATTCCTAAGGGGAAATAATCCGAAAACATGAGTCGAGGAAGTGGAGGTGGATACGATCGTCACATCACTATTTTCTCCCCCGAGGGGCGTCTCTTTCAAGTTGGTAAGTAACTTGTATCAGAAAGTGATAATTTTTGTTTTAGTGGAATGTTTCACCATTTGATGTTTTAATTGGTCAAATGTGGTTCGGATGGATCTTTTACATACTGGACTGACCATTTTGATTTGATTTTTAATGTGGAAAGAAAGTATATTTAGTTTTTATTTCAATGTAAAATCTTTTCTTTTTCATATATGTTTTTGTAATTTTTATTATTTAAATTAATTTATAAGGGTAGTTGACTATTGATCTAGGTTGGCAATTATTTTTGAGTTATTAATTTATTTACACCCTTTGGTTTGCGTTGCACTTGATACGACATTAAGGTGTAAGATGGAATTTTTTAACTTCAACCTAAAATTGGTTATGCCACTTGAAATTGTTAAGATCAACAATGTAATGAAGCTTGATCAACTTAGACTTGTGAAACTTTTCCGTTCTGGTTGTTTCACTTCACTTGTTTGGTAATGAGTCCACTAGTTTTGTTGGTTGAGTTGTGGATTTTTCAATATGTTAAACAGAGTATGCTTTCAAGGCTGTTAAAGCTGCAGGGATAACCTCGATTGGTGTCCGAGGAAATGATTCTGTTTGTGTTGTTACTCAGAAAAAGGTTCCGGTGAGTATAGGAAGTTGACTGTTTGATCTTTATTTTGTTTGTATGAGTATTTGTGCTGACTGCTTGAGTTGAAATGTTCATTTCAGGACAAACTCTTGGATCAGACAAGTGTTACACATCTCTTTCCCATCACTAAGTACCTTGGTTTACTTGCAACTGGCATGACAGGTATGTTCTTCATCGAATCTCTTCATCATATGTGTTGTAGATAATTAGATATGTAGATTTCGTTTGCATACATTTTCAGTTAAAAATGTAGATCTATTTCCTGTAAAAGTTGATCCAGGCAGCATATGTCTGACCATGTCTCCATTCTATTGCATCTAGTAAAATATAAATTAGGATTTGAAACACCTGATATCCTCCTAAACAGCTTGTTAATTAGGGGAAAATGAGAAGGCAATGATGGTTATATTAGAATGCTTAACCTTCTCCTTGATTGTGGCGGTTTGGCTATTTGAGATTATTTATGAAAGGGAAATGCTTGGGGCACTTGTTAAGCATCCTAAAAAGGAAATAACATTTTGGAACTTGTGTCATCAATATATTTTAAAAAGTAACTTTTTATTTCCTTTTTTGGTTGCTTAACAACTGCCCATGACCCTTAATGAAATTATGAAGCCAAACCTCTGGTAAAGCTGCATCCATCTATTTTTATTTGGGATGTTGGTCATGAAATTCATGCAACTCAACACAGTATGATTAATAATGGGAAAGTAGTTTTAGTCGACCTGACCTAAATGTTACTATCAAAGGTGTGCATGCTGCTGCTGCATGCCTATGGCCAACTAGTTACATGATTACAGACTCAGTATATAGATTATATAGACAATTGTAATATTGTTTCTCTATAAGTTGAACTATGATAATACAATCAGATATTTATATTTCAAACAGAGCAAATGAATATTTTGTTTAAAGATATATTTTGAACAAAAATATCTTAACATCCTAAATTCACCTTCACTTTGTCCTGTTGGAATTCTTCTTTCCAGCTGATGCTAGGACACTGGTTCAACAAGCAAGAAATGAAGCAGCCGAGTTTCGCCATAAATATGGATATGAGATGCCTGTCGATGTGTTGGCTAAATGGTAACTCTTTCAGCATCTAATGTATTAAAACAATGCATAAATTATTGTTACTTTTCCTTTCAAAAAGCTGCTGTTAACATATTCTGATTTATGAAACATTGTCCCTATGACTATTAGCAAGTCATTCGAGCTCCCAACTATTTCTTACTCAAATGATGCGGTTTTGAAAGGGATCCTGATAAATAATGAAAAACTGATTTCAATAGTAAACTTGGCAATTTAATTTTATGTGGTGTTGAGTACGGGAGCAACTCTAAATTTCCTAAGAATGCTAAGCAATCTTATAATGCCATATTTGGTATGAATGTTACAAAATATATTCCTAGGAAACCAACATTCCTAAGAATGTATTTTCAATCATGTTTCAATGGAAAACGTTACGAAAGGGAGGGATGGTAATCTAGGATTCACATGATGGTGATAAATTTTTAATAAACAGTCAAAATGACCGTGATATTTTTAGGCACCCCGTAAAAAAACTTGTGCGTAATTAGGACATATTTCCTAGTCCTAAAATCGAGCACCATGAATGTGCTTCTTGGCTAATGCTACTACATGTAATTCTTTTACTTTTTTTTTCATACCTTATATACTCATAGATTGCAATACTCTTACTGCAATTTTGACTTTTGTCAAAGCCACATTATTTGATTTACATTTTTAGGGATTTTACAATTTTTCAATAACATTTTTTTGTATCTGACTGGTGTATTCTCTTTTACACTTACAGGATTGCAGATAAATCACAAGTTTATACTCAACATGCTTATATGAGACCACTTGGAGTTGGTACACTTTTTTTAGCCTTTTCACTGCAATCTATGAATGATGATTATATAATTAGTCTTGTATGATTTTTATAATTCAAATATTACTGTCATTATTAATGTCATTTTATCTTTCTATGATTGTGAATCTATTGTGCTGCAAAGTTGCTATGGTCTTGGGTATTGATGACGAAAATGGGCCTCAGCTTTACAAATGTGACCCTGCTGGTCATTACTATGGTCACAAGGTACGATAGAAGATAATTTCTTACTTTGTGTAATGTTAGGTTTTGACTTCTGTGCATACAATCATTTCTTGCTCATAATAGTTTCAATTACATAAAAATCTATGATTCTTTTATTGAATTTGATGCTTCTAAAGTGGGCTCTCTACTTTAGTGGTTGAAGTATGACATCTCAATTCTCAACCATTGATTAGAAAATTAACCGCTGATATTCTAATTTCTAACATATCCATGCAGCGACATGTATGTGCATGTCACTGAATTTTTTTGTCAAGGTTACTTTAATTTCTAAAATGAATCACTCATTCTGAAAGCGAGTTTAACTTTGTGAAAGTTCTCTATTCCATATTTATTTTATTAGAGTAAGATCTATTCTTTTTCTTTGTGCTGACTAAGATAATTACTGACAAGAGTAACGAAACAAATAAGAAGTTATTATGATAAATACCTAGTTACTTATTATCTGTTAATTTCTGGGAAAACAAAGCTCTATCTCCGTATGATTGACCCTCAAAAACAAGGTATTTAAGTAGTCAATAGTGATGAAATGGGAGTATGTGATTGAAGAGAGCAAATAATTTTTATCTCACATTAATAGAAGGAAAGTTGCTGTAAGTGATTGTATGGTTTGGAGAATGATGGAGGTAGCCATCGAATCTAATATCTTATCTTTTTTGAAATTATTATGTAACAGCCTTGAAGTTGATGTAGTAATTACCATTATAAATTTATAATAACATGTGTAATAAAGTGCATAATAATTGCTGTTAAAATACACGAGTCTTCACCCATCCTGAAATTTCTATTTCAACTTGTCTTTATTTGCAGTTTGACTTTGTAGAACTAGAATATGGAAAATCCTATGCATCTTTTGTCATTTTCTTATAATTTTTTAAAAACTTGTATTCTTGATTTGTTTTGCTCCTCTGCTGAAACATCACTTTTCATTTTTAGGGGCGTTTCGGTAAATAACTTTATTAAGTGCTTATTCAATAAGCTATTCTAGGGATTTTAATTACGCCTGTATTCTTATTCTAAAGAGCTTATTAAAATCAGCTGAAAACAACTTATGGATATGTAATAAGTTGTTTTTTTAAGTGTATCTAAAAGCTGATGTGTTTGTGCAATAAGTTATTCCAAACACCCCCTTAATCTAGTCTTGCTTACTCGATACATATTTGGTGTGTTTGGAACGGCTTATTTAAAAAAAATTCGTTCTTATCTTTGACAGAAGAATTTGTGCAAGTGTTTGAGAGGGCTTATGGAATAATTTTTTTTGCTTATTTCAATAAGCTCCACAGATAAGTAGATGACTTTTTAAAATAGCTTACAACTTATATTAAAATAATTTAACCACATTCTCTCTTCAATTACAGAAATAGTTTATATAATAGAAGTGCATATATGATAAATGTTTATTTAATTAGTGCTTCATTGATCTATTTACCCAGACATGCCTATAGATAGTGTTGCACATTGAATTTGAACCTCATAAATGCTTTGAAAGAAAGGAATGGCGGTTCTTGTTTCATCACTACTTCACGTGTTCCATATTTTCATAGTTATATGCACTTGTAGACAGAAGTCATGTGTCTGTTTTGTAAGATTCTATTGTGATCTACTCAGGCCACAAGTGCTGGATTGAAGGATCAAGAGGCAATTAATTTCTTGGAAAAGAAGATGAAGAACGACCCTTCATTTACCTATGAGGAGACAGTTCAGGTAACATTTTTGCTTATTTCTTTCCCTCGCTTCCATGTTGCAAGTCAAATTTTGCGTGAAAGATGTACAAGTATAGTTGTGAAGTTCCAGTTCCACGTTTTAGCAAGCTTGAGAATGAGTCTTTTAGGCTTAGTTGGTTTTTTTGGCAGGAAAGGAGACTACAATGTTCTCAGCTGTTGTTGAGCACTTATGTGCTTTCAAGTATATATATTTCAAGTTGATTTCAACCTCTTGGATATTGTTCCTATCTATTTGACAATAAACAATGAATTTTGTCCCTTATTTCCTCCCTTCTCTGGCGACTATCTTAAAATGTTTCTTAAAAAGTATTTAAAATGCTATTAATATTATTATTCTGTCATTATCATTATTGGCTTTATTGAATGTATGTGTTGTGTTAGTACTGAAGGTTGGCTGGTGATTTGGGGGAAGGACATAGGAGTTGGAGCGATAAGGAGGCCATGGGTTCAATTGAGCCCTCTAAAAAATAATTATTGCTTATCAATTTTGTCAAACGGTTATGTGATCATACTTCAAATGTTCTAATTATTATATCTGATCTCCCTTTTTTTTCAGACTGCCATATCTGCCTTGCAATCAGTTCTTCAAGAGGATTTTAAGGCCACTGAGATTGAGGTAGAATTTCATTTTTAAATGCTCAAATACCTTTGTGACACCATGTTAATTGAAATTTGGTTTCATAACTCTTTATTTTAATTATTTAAGGATTTCATTCTTGTTTAGTCCCTAAAGTGCCAAATCATTTATTTGCAACCTACTTATTCTTTCTCATTTATTGATAGCCATGTAGTTTTTACTTTTTATACCTGCATGGGCACTATGATATCTATCTTTGTACCTACATTTTACATAGTACCCTTATCTAGACCCATATCCGTGTAAGTCGAACTTTTAATACCCTTACTTGCTGGTATGTACCATACTCGTTGCTGTCACTATAACTAACTATGACAAATCATCTAAAAGAAAAATAATATCTGTTCACAATGTAATTAAAAACTATTCAAAGATCTATCAAATTAATCATAAAACTATACAAACTAAACTATTTAACTAAATTAAAATACAACAAAATAAGCTTAAATACAATGCATAATAATATTACAGTGCCTGTTTTTTGTGGATGATTCAAGTGATTGTTGATTACGGTGCATGTTTTTTGTGCATGTATTCTGTTCCTGTCATGTTTCAAGTGATTGTTGATTACAGTTCATGTTTTTTGTGGATGAATAATAATTAATATAGGTGTTGGTGTGTTTTTCGTGCAATTTTATTGTAATGTATATAATCTTCAGTGATTTTTAAGTTGCATACTTGCAGTGGCATAGGTCAGTGTGTTGCCATTTTTGTTCTAAGAGTTTAATTGCAATGCACTGACAGTGTAAAAAGTTTTACACTGACAGTGTAAAAAGTTTTACACTGTCAGGAAATTATAACCATTCACGAGTATGACTTTATAGGTAGATTTGGTAAAAGTCAAATATCTCTAATGATCTAACGGTTGTGATTGACTGACAGAGTAAAAACTTTTTACACTCACAGTGTAAGTAAATTAAATCCTTTGTTCTAAATGTATATAGGTTAGGAATAGGAATGATTAAAACTTGTTGTTATTGCCACTCTACAAGTGCTTTTCATCATTATTTGATGTAAATGGTTGTATTTTGCATTTTCTAGGTTGGAGTGGTGCAAAAGGATAATCCAGCATTTAGAGTTTTGTCCACCGAGGAAATTGATGAGCACTTGACTGCCATAAGCGAGCGTGATTGATTTATTATTAAGGATATGACTGTTCAAACTTTGTGATGTTCAATTAAATCATTTACGTATTTCTAGATCACTGAATTGATATCCTTATGATATTTGAGTATCCACCGTTGTCGAAGATTGTATTCACATCTGTTACAAGTTGGAGTTTACCAAATCAAATCATGTTTTACTCTTCCATCCCTTAAACTTTGTACAACCCATGTGGGAAAAAAACTAGAGCATTTGAGTTGAACACAGTAAGGTGGTCCTATCCTGTGTTTGATATCATCGTCTGTTCCACAGTTTAATCGAATTGAGCAGTATCAAGAAATTAAAATTATAAAGTTTACTTGGGACCACATTTGAAGTTCTCTATCAAAATCTCAATATATTGTTTTTTATTAATCGGTCTAGTAAGCAAAAATAAGGCATACATGATCGTTTTTGTTACATTATTCGGTTTCAATAGTGTAAGAAGGAAGAAAATTTGATAACAGTTAAATAGAAGAAAATTTGTGTGAACATTGGCGCATATTCTACAGTCTTAAGCTTGCTGAGTTAACAATTAAAATTGTAAAAACAATATAACGCGGTAAATATTACATGAGTGAGTTTCCACTGTTTTTTTTGGGGTCTTAAGTGTCGATTTCTACTAAGTAACGATACGGGCAAAGCTTGGTTGAGTATTTTAATGTAATGTCTGTTTGGATGAATGTTTTTACAAGTGAATTTAAATGAACTTAATTTTGTAAAATTAACTTAGAAAAATTTGAGTTTGAAACCAATAAATTTATGTTTGGATATTTTACTCCTAAAATTTATGTAAAATTTGTTGTAACATTTTCTTTTATGCAGCACAAATTAAATTTATCATTTTTAATCAAATCGATGTATAGAAGGGAGATGATAATTTTAAAACTCTTGAACACTATCTCAGATATAGTCCTATAGACTAATGCTTTTTCTACCATGACTTTTATTAGTATTCATTGAAAAATAATGATGCAAAATTCTTGAAACCAAATACAACGAACGCCAAACTCTTGTGTGCTCTCTCCGTCCCTTGTTATAAACGCACAATGAATTTTTCATATATATAAAAGAAAATTGTGATATAATTAATTTATATATTTGATGTATAGTTATTATTAAATTGCTCATTATATATAAATATATCTAATGTTAACTTTTCATATTATAAGATAAATTGTAAATATTAATAAAAATAATTTTAGAAAGAAAAAAATAATAAATGTATTTAATAATTTGTATAGTCTTATATTTAAAGAAAAATATATTCTCAAAGAGTATTTATAATTGGAGGCGAAAGGAGTAGTATCCTCTAAAATATATACTCTCTATCATAGTAGTTGCCAAGCGTTCTGAATTGCTTGGGTTCCCTAGGTCAACAACCTGCTACCCAAAACATACTAAAATTAAAACTTGAGTTTTGTACCAGGCACCCCCCCAATTTGACCTGCCACCCCCCAGTTATGCGTAAAAGACAATTTTACCCTCTATCACATATATAAAAACCAAAAAAAAATTTTACCCACACTTTTCACCAAATCATTCGAACATTTCAAATATTCGATCTAGAATCAACCTTACCTTCGAAGATCTCAAACATTCGAAACGCAAAAGTAAGTTCCCATTCGAAAATTTGCAGTTTTTGAAAATTTCGAAATGCATTTGTATGATTCAATTCCAGAAGTTTCGAAAGTTTCCTTGAATATGAAACCTTCGAAATGCATTCCTCGAACTTTTGGAAATCTTCGAAACGAGAAACTTTCGAAAGTTTCTTGAATTGAAATCTTCGAAATGCAATGCCAGGTGAAACTTTCGAAAGTTCTGGGAAAGTTTCGAAACACTTGTTCGAAAGTTTGGATCTGGGAAATGTTCGAAACCCAGTTTCGAAAGTTTGAATCTGGGAAATGTTCGAAACCCAGTTTCGAAGGTTTGAATCTGGGAAATGTTCGAAACCCAGTTTCGAAGGTTTGAATGGGAAAGGTTCGAAACGGACGTTTATATATTATTTTAAATTTTTTGAAACGAATTTGTTAATATTATTTATATATTATTAATATATTATTTATATATTGTTACATTGATTTTTTATTGTTTATAATTTTTTTTAATATTTATATATTTATATGTTGCAGTGCCTAGGATGAGAGGTGCTTTCGGCCAAATTATTCGCAATATTGTAGGTGGTGATAGAGGTGGTGATGGTGTTGAGAGAATTCCACCAACAGCATCAAATAGACGACGAAACGAAGCAAATCGTCAAATTAGACATCGTCGTCGAAGACAAGACATCCATGATGATGTCCCTGAGCCTCAGATGGAGGAGGATGTCACTGAGCCTCAGATGGAGGACCATGTCCCTGAGCCTCAGTTGGAGGAGGATGTCC
>NC_021160.2:36643155-36681374 GCF_000331145.2 Cicer arietinum | reverse complement strand
ACATTCTTACATTTCGAAAGTTTGTGAAAAATGAAACTTTCGAAGAACAAAATGCATTTCGAAACTTTGGTGAAAAAGCAAACTTCCGAAGTAGAAAATGCATTTCGAAGATTCATATGTTTCGAAACTACATTTCGAAGGTTTCATCAAAAGCCAAATGTTCGAAGCATAACTCTATTTCGAAACTTTCAAATGCAAGCAAAGTTTCGAATACTGTCTATTTCGAAAATTTGGCATTTATCCAAAGTTTCGAAATTTTGTCTTTTTTTTAAATAAACTGCATTTCGAAGGTTTTAAAATAGCAAAATTTTCGAGTAACTTACTAAAATTCATTTCGAAAATTTAAAGTTTCGAATCCAACATTTTTTTTTGTAAATTTTCGAAGGTAGTGGGGTGTGAAATCTGAATGGTAATTTTTAAAATAATATTATACTGTTTTACAAAAGGGTATTTTAGTCTTTAAAAAATAGTGGGGGGGTGGCAGGTCAAATTGGGGGAGTGCCTGGTACAAAACTCTTAAAACTTTTGTGTACTTTTTTTTCAACAAAAGAAACAAAAAGAATCCAATGTATTTTTTATGTAAAAAAATAACAAACGTATTTTCTTTTGTTATTATTTATATCATAATATTTATTATTATTCATTTGATAATTTGGTAATAATTAGACATTTCAATGTATTTGTAATAGTTAGATCTTTGGTCTGGAAGTGATTGAATAAGTGCTCTTTGAATCTATAATTTTTTGTATGGTTATTGTTTATGATAACTATGTCATCAACAATAACCACCAAATTAGCACTTTTTGAACAACACTAATCAAATATCTATGCGTCCGTACAAATCTAGGTGGTTTTCATTTATATGTTATGTCGATATTATATAAATAATAAATTTATATTTAGTTTATTTAATTGTATAAATAACAAAGATTTATTTTGGATGTAATTTATTTATTAAATTATTATGTGTATTGTAATGTTTTATTCCGTGAAAGTGTATTATAATTTTTTTCTCATTTTATTAGAGGATATTCAATAGATACATTGCTAAAAAAACATAAATTTTTTGTTGAACAAATTGATTTTGAATCATTAGTATTTAATTTATTCATTAGTGACAAATATTTGTTTTGTATTAAAATTTATAAAAATAAAATTAATGTATTGTAATGTTCTATCTCGTGAAATTGTATTATAATTTTGTTTACATTTTTATATAAAAATATTCAAGACTCACATCACACATTCAATACAAATTTTTGTTTGAATGAATTGAATCGTAAATATCAAATTTCATCCAATTGATTAATAATTAAGATTTGTCCCATACATGATTCATACGGTAAATTATTATTTGTATCATACAAATTGTATGTTATAATATTTTGTAAATTATTATTTGTCCTGTACAAATTGTATTTTATAATATTTTGTCATGTGGAAATGCTTTATAACTTTTTTCATATATTTATTTTGAAGATTCTCAAAAAGCACACTATTACATAAATTAAAATAAATTATTTGTTGAACAAAATGATTCAAAAAACATAATATTTTAATTCATTGATCGGTGAGGAGGTTTGTCTCGTGTATGGTTTATTCAATAAATTACTACTATTTGTGTAATATATTTTATTTATCGTGCATTTATTATAATTTTTGCCTCAACAAAAAGTATATTGTAATTTTCTTCGAATACTTTTTTAGAAGATATTCAAGAAACGTGTTTTTAATAAAATACAAATTTATGTTTAAATTTAAGGGTTAGTCGTGGAAGATTAATTCCTAATTAATTGAATGCTGATAAATAATTTTCTTCTGTATAGTTTATGTCAGATTATAATTTATGCATTATAAATTGTTTTTCATATGTAATAAGTGTATTATAATTTTATTTACATTTTTACCTAGATAGTATTCAAAAAACACATTATAAATAAAATACAATTTTTTGTTTAAACTAATTAACTATTTGAACTTTCAATATAAAAAATAAAATTAACTATTTGAATTTATAAATAAACACTTGTCCTTAAAATATTATATTTCCTGAGTATAGTTTATACATTAAATTATAATCTGTGTTATAATTTTTTATTCCATGTATAGTTAATATTTAATCAATTTACAATTTTCCATGCATAGTTATTATTTAATTAAAATAAACTAACTATTTTAACCTTCGTCGTAACAATACATCGTCTGTTTTAAGATTCTTTAACTAAAAGTTTCTATACTAAAAACGTCAAGTTCATCTATATATTTTAATTTAACTTTGTTTTTTGAAAGATCTCAAAACATTGATTAAACTAAGCCCATCCTCAAATTAGAAGGAGGAGCTAAACTTACATCAGGAAGGAGAGTCATTAAATCAAATTTGATTGGGCTTGGGTATCACCAACCTAGCAAACCATGGTCAATATGGTTACATTTTTTTTATTACAATTGCTTATTCCTCTATGTCACCTTCCTGCTAAAGACCACTTCTAATTTGTCTTGATTTATCAATTGCCCTAACTTCCTCTTGATTGGCCCAACAGAAAATTAAACTATCACCAAGAAAAAATAAGTGGGTGAAGGGAGCTCTCCGAGCTCCCTTTGTAGTTCTTTTATTCTCCTAAGGATATTTCTGAATATATTATTTCCCTAATGGTGAAGGGAGCTAAGCGTATGATCGATCTTCTTACGTAGAGGAACATTAGGATTGTTCTAAGCCTCAAACACTATTTTCTCACACTAATCCTCCTTAATCCAAATTTGTTCTAGATATTTATTTCTAAAATTGAGAGATCTCCAAGGAGGGTCAGTAGAAAAAACAATAACATAAGAAAATAACCAGAGACATATATAAACAAGTGTTTATTATTTTAACAAGGAAAACAATCAATCCACACAAGGGTAGCAATGAATCTCTCAAGCCTAGCCTCAATAAGTGTGCATATCCCACATCATATTCTAAGTCAACAAGATTACACTATTGTAGAGTGTGCATAATGTAACAACCCGACCCCAGTTACCGACGATGTTATTCACAATTTTCTTGTCCCACTTCCATCCAGTTAGGAATTAACGAGTTTTTGTCTTATGTGGGAATCAAACCTAATACCTAAGGGATAAGTACCGCCATTCATTCTTTCCCACTACCAACTGAGTTGTTACACATAACGCATTTAATGATGGTTTGATCAATAAGAAAACCTTCACATTTTTCAGCTTGAGTAAGCACACGATCGATATCCCCAAAAACTATCCATTTGTCGATGTTGTTTGTATGCTTCAGTTGCCATATAAAGAATTAGGTTCAATGGATAATAACAAGTCGTGAAATGATACGAGAGGAACATGTTAATATATTTCTAAAGAAGCGCGATTTCTGAAACAATAAGAGGATGAAATATTTGAAACTCTTAATGAAATTTATACTCTATAAAGAGTGAAATATCTAGCTACATGGATACTCCTAATAGACTCACCTATGTGAATGTGGAAGTGGGGCCACTTCCTATAGAATTTGGGTTCAATTCTCATGGAAGACAAAAACTCGCTAATTCCTAATTAGTTGGAAGGGGAAAGTGAAGATCATGATTTACAATGCCTGTAACTGGGGTCAAGCTGTTAACATAACACATTTAGTGATGGTTTGATCAATAAGAGAACCTTCACATTTTTTATCTTCAGTGAGCACACGATTGATATCTCCAAAAACTAGTCATTTGTCCATGTTGTTTGTTGTATGCTTCAGCTACATCAAGAATTATGTTCAATGGATAATAACAAGTTGTGAAGTGATATGGAAAGAAAATGCTAATATAATTCTAAAGATGCGTGATTCCTGAAGCAATAAGAGGATGGTATATTAGAATCTCTGAATGAAATTTATACTCTATAAGTAGTGGAGTATCAAGCTACATGAATACTTTTGATAGACTCACCTATGTGAATGTGGAAGTAGGATCACTTCCTATGGAGTTTTAGGAAAATTCCTAGAGCATTCACTATATTTGCATAAGTCTGCATGACTATTAACACACAAACTTTTAAGAATACACTATAGGAAAAGGTAATGTGTGTTTTGATGTCATAGATAAAGATCAAAACTATGAGTCACTCTAGTAAAATATGAATCTTACTATGCAAAGGTTCAAGTCGGAAGAAAAATTTGTTTATGCACAATCTTATAGAAGTATCCGACGCTATTTTGGAAATCCTTTGTTAAATTTAAGTGAGAAATTGTTGAAACATATAGTATGTTAGTGTATGAATTGAAAAAAGTTAAGAGTCCCACATGGATAAATTACACAAAATGTTATCATTTATAAGGTAGAAGTTGAATAACTGAAACGTGTCCGAGGGGAATGCAATTTTTTTACATGAGAGACGTCTATCACTTGACCACCACATGCACACTGTCACCGTTGTCCGTTTAGTCGACTCAGACTGAACATGGGCTCGAGTTACAACTCATTAGTGTACTAACTTTTTAGAAACCAAAATTCAAATATCTTTTTGAAAGAAAAAAAATTGGTTACGTGACGCCAGGATGTGTACTACACACTTGTTTGTTTTTGAAACATGTTTGCATACATCTTCTACACTCCAATGTCAACCTCCCACAAGCTCAAATTGGTCATCCATTTCCAACGATCACTTGATCTGAGCTTTCCATTTTTTGACTTTTTTCTTTGTAGCACTATAAATAGAGTGTTAAACCATTTGGAAAAGCACACTAATGTTGGATTTGTATCCCAACTTTCTCTCTTCTATCTCTTTTACTCGACACACTTTTGGCCACTTCTCCCCATTCTTTTTGTCTCTTCGATTTTAGGAGTCGGTGTTGTTGAAAACAGAGATCAATCAGTCAAAAAACCAAGAACGTTCTTGGTTTTAAATCAAAGGTTTATTCGAAATAAAACGGAGATTGTTCAGTAACTAAACCAAGAATGTTCTTGGTGTGTGTAAAAAACATAGAATGGTCAGACTGTAAAACGGAGAATGTTCTCCGTTTTATGCCAAACAAAATTTAAGCATTTCAATTCTAAAATGAACACACACAATTGTAACCCAGTTCAGAGATAAACTCTTATGTCTTGGGGACTGAATCCGTCTTGAATTATCACTTATAATGAGATGAAAATGATTACAATGTTTATGCACTTATGCTGCCAGTTTTTCACAGTTTTCAAAACTGCAACTTTGCATTCTATTTTTTATGTTCTATCTATATGCCAACCTTGCTTGCTTTGGCTTATATATAGTTTGTTTTCAATTTAGAAGTAACAAACTAAAGTAGTCACCACTAACTAACTGAAACTAACTACCTAAAACAGATTTTATCTTAAAAGGCTTCTTAATTGAGTACCACTTTTAACAATTCTCCACCTTGGTACCAAATGAGAAGTTTCAACTTGTGATTCTTCAAATTAGATCCTCTAAGTCCTTGAGCCAGTTTCTGGACTTTGACTGTCACAATTTATGCAAACTGAATCTTTTTTAACATCAAGTTCAGTGATCAATCTTCTCATCCAAATTCCTTCTTTCACAGCTTCACCAAGAGCAACATATTCTGCTTCTGTTGTTGATAATGCCACTATGTGGTAAAGATTAGCTTTTCAACTGACTGTGTTGTTAAAAACTGTTAATATATATCATGCAAGAGATCTTCTTCTATCTAAATCTCCAACGAAGTTAGAGTCTACAAATCCTTGGGTTGGTTTTGATGTTTTTGAACTTTTGTTGTATTCCAAACACATGTTTTGAGTTCCCTTTAGGTACCTTAGAATCCATTTGACAACTTGCCAATGGCTCATTCCTGGATTTCCCATAAACCTGTTTGTGACAGTTACAACATGAGAAATGTATGGCCTTGAGCATACCATAACATACATGATACTCCCCATGGCACTTGCATATGGAATATTCTTCATGTCTTCTACTTCTTGGTTTGTATTTGGTGACATGGTTGAATAAAGTTTGAAGTGAGTTGTTAGTGGAGAGCTGATTGCCTTTGATTCACTCATATTGAATCTATTTAGAACCTTTCCAATTTAGCTCTCTTGAGAAATTATCAGTTTTCCTTGTTCTCTAATTCTGATGATTTCCATTCATAAGACCCTTTTTCCTGGCCCCAAGTCCTTCATCTCGAATTCTTTCTTCAGTTGACCCTTTAATTTTTCTATTTATTTCATACTTTTATATGCTATTAACATGTCATCCACATAAAGCAGCAAGTAAATGTATGTTTCTGATGATACTTGTTTATAATACACACAACTATCAAAATCACTTCTAGCATCACTTTGACTAAGCATGAATGAGTCAAATCTCAAATACCATTGTCTTGGTGATTGCTTTAGCTCATAGAGTGGTCTCTTTAGCAAGTAGACCCAATCCTCATTTCCTTAAGTCCTAAAGTCATCTGGTTGTTGCATTAAGATTATTTCATTCAGATCACCATGCTTTTTTACATCCATCTGCTCTAACTCCATGTCAAAGTGTGCTACCATTGCTAGAATTATCCTTTTAGATGCATGTTTGACTACAGGAGAAAAGATTTGATTGTAGTCTACACCTTCCCTTTGAGTGAATCCCTATGCTACTAGCCTTGCTTTGAACCTGGGTGGTTCAACTCCTGGAATTCCCCCATTCCTTTTGAAGATCCACTTGCTGCCTACAATTCTGGAGTTGGCTGGATTTTAGGTATGAGTTCCCAAATGTTGTTCTTCTCCAGTGATTTCAGCTCCTCAATCATAACTACAATCCATTTGTCTTTGTCTTGAGTCCTGATAGCTTCATTGTAGTTTTCTGGGATCTTCTTGTATATCTCTTCAGCAACATGTAATGCATAGCTG
This sequence comes from Cicer arietinum, assembly GCF_000331145.2. Classification (NCBI taxonomy): domain Eukaryota; kingdom Viridiplantae; phylum Streptophyta; class Magnoliopsida; order Fabales; family Fabaceae; genus Cicer; species Cicer arietinum. The sequence goes on along the minus strand of NC_021160.2, from coordinate 36,674,526 downwards.
ATCATGTCTGCATATCCATATCTTTGAGTGGATTTTGATGTCCTTCTTTCTTTGTCCCTGATGAGGTTATAATCATCTAGTTCCTGTTCTGGAAACATAACATGTTCTGCTGGGTTTGCATCAATCTTGTCTTGCTGAAGCTGTTGTTGTTTTGAAACCAAAAACGTTCTTGGTTTCTGTTAACCTTTCTCCTTTTCTGCGGCTGAAACCAAGAACGTTCTTTGTTTTTCTGCAACTTTCTCCACCTCAAGATCAAACCTCTCATCTTCAATTTGATGTGAGCTTTTATTTCCACCATTGTTTAAAGACTTATATAGCTCAACCTCATAAAACTTAACATCCCTGCTAATGATACATTTCCTACTTTTACGACACCATATTCTATAACCTTTTACACCATTTGGATATCCAACAGAAATACAATTTCTTGGCTCGAGGGGTTAGTTTCCCTTCATTTATATGATAATATGCATCACACCCAAATACTTTTAGATGATTGTAGTTTGCAGCATGGCCAATCCACATTTCTTGAGGAGTTTTGAGTTCAATTGCAGTAGAAGGACTCAAATTTATCAAATAACAAGCTATATAGACAACTTCTCCCCAAAATTGTGCAGGCATGCCTGCATTTTACATGATGCATCTCATCCTTTCAAGCAGGGTTCTATTCACCCTTTCAACCAGGAAATTTTGCTGAGGTGTGTGTCTTACAGTCCTATGCATGTTCACACCATGAGTTTTACAAAAACTAGTGACATCCTCACTGCAAAATTCAAGACCATTGTCTGTCCTTAAGGTCTTAATCTTCTTATCAGTTATGTTTTCAACCATAGACTTCCAATCTTTAAAGGTTTTAAATGTTTCATCCTTACTTTTCAACAAGTAAATCCATACTTTTCTACTATAATCATCAAGAAATGTAATGAAACACTTGTTACCTCCATGTGAATCAATCTTTGCAGGGCCCCATAGATCACTGTGAACATATTCCATAATTCCCTTTGAGCAATGTTTCCCTATAGAGAACTTGACCCTATGCATCTTTCCATATACACAATGCTCACAAAATTCAAGATCATTGATCTTGTCCCCACCTAACATGCCTTGCCTGTCCATAATCTGCATTTCTCTTAGACTTACATGTCCTAACCTTTGATGTCATATGCTGGCTTTGCTTGATGCTTAGACTGCCAATGTTGCCATTAATGTCTGCTTGACCATTGAGAAGGTAGGGTAGATGCCATGATCCCTTGTTCCCTTCATGATTACCCAATGATCCTCTTATGACTTTTAGAGTGCCTTTCTCTGCTTTGTATGAACAACCAGCTTCTTCCAACATTTATAGAGAGATTAAGTTCCTTTTCATCCCTGGAACATGTTTGACCTTTGACAAAATCTTCATGGTTCCATCTTCTAGCTTTAGCTTGATTGAACCAATTCCAACTACCTTGCAGGCTGATTTGTTCCCCATAATCACCTTGCCTCCATCTGTTTCTTTGTAGTCAAGAAACCAATCTCTATTTGAGGTCGTGAGAAATGAACATCCTGAGTAAAGCACCCAATCATCATCCATGATTTTAGTTGAATTTGCCATAAGAACTTATGTACTTTCATATCATTCAGAGGCTATAAATGCATTTACATAATCATCATCACTATTTGATCCTTTCTTTCTTTTTCAATCTGGGCATTTCATTTTAGACTTGTCCTTTTCTTTATTCTTGAACTTATTCTTCTATTTTTTATTCTTTTTCCATGCGCTGGCCTTGACAAACAATCCTTCACCGCTACTGTCTTCTTTCCCATCTAACTTCCTCTTCAATTCTTTGGAGATTAGTGTAGCTTGTACTTCTTCTAATGAAAAAGAATCTCTACCGTAAAGAAGTGTATCACACAAATTTTCAAGAGAGCTTGGTAATGAATTTATCAACAATAGGGCATAATCCTCATCATCCAATTTTTTACCAATATTTTCAAGATCTAATACAATCTTATTAAACTCATCCATATGATCTTCAATTGACCTCCTAGGTTGCATCTTGAAAGTATATATCTTTTGTTTTAAGTATAAATGATTCACTATTGATTTTGTCATGTATAAATATTCTAATTTGAGCCAAATACCTGCTGCAGAGGTCTCTTTGACATTTTCCTCAGAACCTTGTCTCCAAGACCCAAGATTAAAGCACTATGAGCCTTGTTCATGATATTATTCTTCTCCTTTTCTGGTAGTGTGGATGCCATGTCTTTCTCTCATCCCAATGCTTATGCCAAACCTTGATGAACCAGCATCGCTTTCATCTTGAGACACCACAACCTAAAATCATTCTTCCCATCGAATTTTTTGAGTACATACTTTGTTGATGTCGTCTTTTCTTTGAATCGAATTCATCCGTGCTCTTGATACTAGTTCTTGTTGAAAACGGAGATCAATTAGTCAATAAATCAAGAACGTTCTTGGTTTCAGATCAGAGATTAATTGGAAATAAAATGGAGATTGATTAGTAACTAAACAAAGAATATTCTTGGTTTATGTAAAAAAACGTAGAATGATTATATTGTAAAACAAAGAATGTTCTCCGTTTTCTGCCAAACAGAATTTAAGCATTTCAATTCTAAAATGAACACACACAATTGTTAACACAATTCAGAGATAAACTCCTACATCTGGGGACTGAATCCGATTTGAATTATCACTTATAATTAGATGAAATGATTACAATGTTTAGGGTTTGCAAAACTACATCTTTGGATTCTATTTTCTATGTTCTATCTATATGCCAACTAGGGGTGGAAATAACCCAGGCTAGGCTTTGAAAGGCCTGAGTCTGGCCTACAATTAATTTTTTAGGCCTAAGCTTGGCCTACGGCCTATCATATGCTTTTTTTTCAGCATGACCTGACCTTTTTAAAAGTTTGGCCTTACCTAGAAGCCTATTTAAAAGCCTTATTCATATTAAAACATTTAAATGCTCTACTCATACCACATGATGCTCTCCACATACCAATATCAATGTATATATATATATATATATATATATATATATATATATATATATATATTAAATAAAATATATTTTTTCTAACAAAAAAATATAAAAAAAATATGAAACAAACATCCTTTAAACCCTAAAATATAATTTTTGATTTCAAAGAATAGATTTTTTTTTTCTGAAACAAACACACCCATTATTACCTCTCAAACAAATATGAAACGACTGTAATTGACTAATTGAATGGCTACCGAATATGGAACACTATCAAATATAGAACGACTACCGAATATGGAATGACTACTGAGTGATTGCATAATTGATATAATTTAAAATAGGAAATAATATTATTAATATAATAATAAAAAATAACATTAATAAATAATAAAATATATATATGTCGACCTGTCACGCCTAATAGACTTTTTTATAAACCTGAGTCTGACCTATTTAAATAAATAGACTTTAAAAATAGCACGAGCCTAACCTTTTTATTAAATAGGCCATGCTAAATCATAAGTAGGTCAGGCTATAGGCCCCTGACGGACGGCCTAGCCTATTCCCATCCCTAATGCCAACCTTGCTTGCTTTGGCTTAGATACATTTTGTTTTCCAATTAGAAGTTACAAACTAAAGTAGTTAGAACTAACTAACTAAATCTAACTACTCAAAACATATTATATCTCAAAGGACTTCTTAATTGAGTATCACTTTTAACAGTTGGAAACTTGGTATTCGTAAACGAGTTTATACGATTTGATGTTAATCCAAGTATGATCCTCATCTCTTGGAACTTCACCATCTTCAAGTTTTTTGTTAAAATGTCAGCCTTTTGATCATTTGTATTGCAGTGTTCCAGCCTTATCATGCCTTTCATTACTTGATCCCTTAAGAAATGAAATCTTGTTTCTATGTGCTTGCTCCTTCCATGGACACTTGGATGTCTTGCTAGGTCTATGGCTGATTTATTGTCTATCTTCATCTTCACTGCATTATTACTTCTCAGTCCCAATTCTGCCATCCACACAACTTGGCATGCTCCCATGGATGCAGTCACATATTCAACTTCACAAGTAGATAATGCTACTATGCTTTGCTTCTTTGAACACCATGAGATTGGTGAGTTATTGATTGTAAACACATAGCATGTGGTACTCTTTCTATCATCTATACCTCCACACCAATCAACATCAGTGAAACCAATAAATTCAGCTTCCTCTTCATTCAGTTTTGTGGAATATAACAGCCCAAGTTCATTGGTCTCCTTTATGTATCTCAAGATCTTTTTTGTTGCCATGTAGTGTGATGTCCTGGGCTTCTCCATGTACCTATTAATCAACCCAACACTATATGAGATATCTGGCCTAGTGTTGCACAAGTACCTCAAGGATCCTATAATTTGCTTGAAGGTCGTAGGATCAATCAACTCATCATTGCCCTCCAAATCATTGCCCTCTTTGGACAACACCAACCTTGACTCTGATGGGGTGCTGCTCCCATTGCAATCTTGCATTTTAAACCTTTTTAATACATCACTTGCATACTTTCTTTGATGCATAAAAATTCCATTTTTCCTGGTTTCAAATTCAATACCAAGGAAATATGCCAGCATGCCCAAATCAGTCATCTCAAATTCCTTCTCCATTCTGAATTTGAACTCACTGATTTTCACTTCATTACTGCCAGTTAGCAATAAATCATCAACATTAAGGCATATCAGCAGTGCAGGTGCTGTTGCTCCCTTCTTGACATAAACTCCATGCTCATTAACACATTTTTCAAATTGCTGCTCTATGTGGAATCTGTCAATCCTCTTGTTCCAAGCTCTAGGAGCTTGCTTCATGCCGTATAAGGCTTTCTTCAATTTGTAAACATGATCTTCTTTGCTTGTTTTCACACATCCAGGGGGCTGCTTCACATGCACTTCTTCATCTAATGAACCATTGAGGAATGCTGATTTAACATCCAATTGATGCATAGACCAGCCTTTGTAGCTAGCAATTGAAACTACCATTCTTACTATTTCAATTCTAGCTACTGGAGCAAATACCTCATCATAGTCCAACCCATGTTTTTGCAAAAATCCCTTTGCTACAAGTCTGGCCTTGTATCTAGCAATCTGCCTATCAGGTTTCAATTTCAGTTTATAGACCCATTTCACATCAATTGGTCTCTTGTTCATTGGCAGATTCATCAGCTCCCATGTCTCGTTCTTCTCTATGGCTTTGAGCTCCTCATACATTGCTGCTCTCCATCTAGAATCACTCAAGGCTTCTTCATCACTTACTGGTTCTGATTCAACCAACAAAGCAAAATGTGTTAATTCTCCATCTACATTGATGGCTGAGTCAGATGTCACTTCATATGATTGCAATCTGACTGAAGGCTGCCTAGCTCTTTCAGACCTTCTCATAGGCTCACAAACTTGTTGACTTGTTGTTCCTATAGGCTGGCCTTCATCAAGCCCCACTGTTTCTGTACTGCTGGCTTGACTGATGAAACTAACTGGTATGTCTGGGCTGCTTGAGCTGGCTTCAATCATTTTCCAGTCCCATCATTTTGATTCATCCATTAGTATGTCCCTGCTTATTACCAACTTGTTCTTGTATGGGTCATACAACCTGTAAGCTCTAGTGACATCATATCCCATCAGCACCATATGTTTTGCTCTATCATCAAGTTTTTTTTTTTTTTTTTTTTTTTTTTTTTTTTTTTTTTTTTTTTTTTTATCATTTTTTTTTTTTTTTTTTTTTTTTTTTTTTTTTTTTTTTTTCTATTTTGAACTGGCACATGCCTGAAGCATAAAAAACCAAACACCCTTAGATGATTCACAATTGGCTTTCTTCCAGTCCAAGCTTTTTCAGGTGTCCTTGTGCCCAATATCTTGGTTGGACACCTATTCAAAATATACACTGCAGTTGACACTGCTTCCCCCTAGAATTTATGAGGCACTTTCTTCCCTTTTAACATACTTCTAGCCATGTTCACTATAATTTTGTTTTTCCTTTCAGCCGTGCCATTATGTTGGGGAGTGTATGGTGCAGTTACTTCATGCAATATCCCTTCTTTTTCACCAAAAACATGGAATTCATGAGAATTATTTTCTCCTCCTTCATCTATTCTGATGATTTTCATACTAAAGCCACTTTATTTTTTAGCCATTATCTTGAATTTTTTAAGTATTTCAAGCACTTCATTCTTTCTCTTGATTAGATATACCCAAATTTTCCTTGTAAAATCATCAATGAACGATACAAAGTAATGATTACCTCCTATTGATACTTCTTCAAAAGGACCACAAACATCAGAGTAGATTATCTCCATCATTCTTGAAGATCGAGTTGGTACTTCAGCCTTGAATGAGTTTCTGTGTTGCTTGGCCTGACAACATTCTTCACACAACTCCTTTGGCATTTTAATTTTTGGAATTCCTTGCACTATTTTCTTGTTATGCAACATTTGAATGCTTCTGAAATTTAAATGTCCAAACCTCTTATGCCACAACCAATCTTCATTCATGACTTCAACAACTAGACACTTGCTCTCATTGATCTGGATATCAATCTTGAAGGTTCTATTTTTAGATAGTAGTGCCTTCAAGATCAATCTTCTTGAATCATCAAACAATCTCATTTCACCCTGCTCCATTTTCAAGCAGTTGTCCAAGGCTTAACATATTATTCTTCATGTTTGGCACATACAACACATCGCATATGAATAATTGTTTGCCATCTCTTCTTTGAATCAATACTTTTCCTATTTCTTCTGTCGTTACAGAACTGTTATCTGCAAATCTGATTTCCCTTTTCACCTTATCATCAATGCTTACAAACCACTCTTTATGACCAGTCATATGATTTGAACAACCCGTGTCAAGGTACCACTGCTCTGGGTAGTCATCATCTGATTTAGTTGTAGCCATCAACAACACCTCATCTAAGTCTGAATCCTCAGCTGCCATTTATGCTTCATCATCCTCTCTTTGAACCTTCTTGGATATGCATTTCTTTGCAAAATGCCCCAATTTTTGACAATTGTAGCATTGGATTCCTTTCTTGTTGAATTTTTTCTTACCACTTTGGTTGGTCTTCTTGCTAACTTGGGCCTGCAGGGCCTGTACTTGAGATGTTGAGGTTGCTGCACACCTTTCTCTTACTCTCAGTTCATGAGCTTCAAGAGAGCCTTGCAAATCCTCCACCTTCATCTTATCAAGATCCTTTGATTCTTCAATTGCCACCACTATGTGATCGTACCTTTGTGTTAATGTTATAAGGATCTTTTCAATAATCACCACTTCAGTTAATGATTCACCATTTGTTCTCATCTGATTAACAACAACCTGTACACGATTGAAGTAATCTGCCACAACTTCATCTTCTTCCATCTGCAATAACTCGTATTGCCTTCTTAGCATTTGGAACTTCATTTTCTTGGCCTTTTCCCCACCTGTATAGTACTTGATCAAGATCTCCCATGCCTCCTTTGATGTAGATTCCTTCGAGATCATCTCAAAGTTGTTTGAATCCATACTATGTTGGATGTAAAATAATGCCTTGCAATCTTTGAAAGTTGTTTGTTGTCTTTCTGTAGGATTCGCTGCAAGTTGTTCATAACCATCTTGAACAATCTCAAACACTTCTTGAGCTCCCAACAACGATCTCATTGATGCAGACCACCTCTCCCAGTTCTTCCCATCCAGAATTGGCAAATTCAATGGAAATCCTCCTCCATTCATGTCTTCTTTCACTCACACTTTGTGTTTCCCAATTTTGATTTCCCCTCACACCTGCACTCGTGTTTCCCAAGGTTTAGAACCCAAGCTCTTGATACCAATTGTTGGAACAAGTTGTATATTTGAGAGGAATTGAAATTGAGAAGAAAGGAGAGAGAAAACTGAAAGTCAGAAAAACGAAGATCAATCTTCGTTTGCTGGAGAATGATCCAGTTCTGCAACAGATTGATCTTGGCCTGTTAAGGCTTTTATAGAGGCGGCTTTAGCTGATTTGGTTACAACAAATTTAACCAACTTCTAACCATACTCTAACTAACTTCTAACCATATTATAACTAACTTCTAACCATATTCTAACTAACTAATTACAAATCAATTTGAATTACATTTAACAGAAATAGTAATATTTTTGAGTTAACTTGCAATTTTAACAGCTAATATATAAGATGCAATAGTGGCTTAGTTGTGCAAATGAAAAGAATTGAGCGCACTATGATAAATGATAGAGAGGAAAACAATACTTATAAAATTATTATAAAATGATAGAGAGGAAAACAATACTTGAAATGGAGACTTGGTACGACTTAGAGCCTTGACTAATGATTATTTTAAAATTTCTAAGGATAATTCAATGAAAATAACATATACCAATAAATTTCTAAGGATGATTCAATGAAAATATCTTTTTTTTTTTTAATACCACTTCAAGAAAATATCTAATAGGATTTGTCTCATCTCCTGATCTGATCTCTTGCTTACTTTGATACTATTGGTTTTTTTTTTTTTTTATTAAACCAAAACTATTTTTGAGGTTGAAACAATGGTAGTTGAAGATGATACGGTTTTGGGTGTTTCGAGATGCGATTGAAGACGCAAAAGAGAAAGCAATGCAATCATTGATAGGGGAACATGAAACAAAGAGAGAGGGACATAATTTGGGTCTCTCATTCATGTGGTTTTCTCATATAGATTTATTTGTTTTTATTTTATATTAAATAATTTTTTTGACAACATTATCATATTTTATCTAATTAACAATATATCTAATATAAAATACAAGAAAAACAAATCTTTTATATTATTTTTATTCAAAGAAAAATATTACATATTGTATTTCAATCCTATATTTATTTTTTTTACATGTACCAAAAAAAATATTTTTGAAAATAAAAGATGGTTAATTGATATGCAAAATAATATTTTTATATAATTTCTGTAAAAAAATCATTATTTTTATAAATTGATTTTGTTATTATCTGGTAGAAAGATTTATTATTTTATAAATAATTAGCTTAAAATTATTTGAAATTTCATAGTTTATTTTAAAAAAATATTAGTAACGAAAAATTATATCCCTCACAAAATCCATCCCAATATGCAATTTTCAAGTTTGGTACAGATTTTGTGACGGAATTATTAGCCAGGATTATATTTTGTAGGCAAATCCCTCACAATATTTACTTTGTTTGATTTGGAGACGGATTTTATAATGGATATAAAAGATTTACAAGGCCATTCACCATTTTAACAATTGGTGAGCAGGTCTCTACATGCACATCGTCATTGGTTTTTGTTTCTCATGCAGAATTTTATTTCATGCATCATTTAACAGAATTATGTTAAAAAAGCTCTCTAAATACATTTTTTTTTTGCATCAATACTATAATATGAAATATTTAATAATTATGAGTTTGAGTTATATATTAAGCAACTTGAGTAGAATTTGGTATTATATTCGTTGAGACATAAATGCCAAAAGATGAGGAACTACTCCGTCTGATTAAAGAGTTGATTCGTAATCACAAGATGGTAGGTTCAACTCCTCTAAGTAATGTGAGAACTTCTTTAATAGATCATTTGTAAGTATCTCTTTTATGTTCTTTGAACTTTAAGGTTCGTCCTACCCCTATCGAACACTTAAAACTCAATTCATCTAAATTTTCTTTATAAAAGAAAAATAATTACTCCTGTATATAGAAATGTGGTAACAATTCATGAATGAGTTTTTATTTTTATTTTTGTAAAAGAATTCCTAAATGACTAGGGATGACTAGATGAGAGAATATACTATGGCATATAAGTCACTGACTCACTAGTTCATTGTAATTTTTTTAGTATTAGAGTTGTATGTGTATTTTGATTATGATAAATAAATTCATCTCATTTTTACAGCTAAACGTTTTTGTAAATCTTACAACCGTTAGTCAATTGTTGTCAACTATTCATTTGTATTGAAATATGGAAAGAATACATGTATATTTGGATTTATATTAGCGATTAAAGAAGAGTGGACGAAGAATTTATTACGATTCTTGATTAAAGATATTAATATAAGATAAATGAAGAAAAGTATATTGAATAATATTGATAATTGAAAGAAATTTATTTATATTAAATGTTACATAGATTTATTTAGTCAATTAGATACACAATTAACTAGTGAAAATAATTAACTAACTAATTAATTAATTTAACTAACTAACCAACTAAGATATATTTAATATCCTCTCAAGTTAGAACATGTGTCATACACTTCACACTTGGAAAATCTCAAGAAAGACATGATGAAAACGATATAGACTAAAAAAGAATTTGTAATGTCGAAAGTACATCGACTAAAAGAATTTTAAATATGAAAAATTTATCGACGTAAAAATATAAATTTTATGTTTGACTATCCATATTATAAATAGAAGTTAATATAGTCAATTAGGTTTTTTTTTTAAGAAGACAAATATCACGTTTTTATAAGGAACAAGAAAGATCAAATACATTTTTTTTTATATCAAGATCTCTTTCCTAGATCTTTCTTGTTCTTTTTTCTTTTATTTTCTTTCCCAGATCCTTCATCCAAAATATTTATTTATTTTTTAATTAGCTTATTGCAATTTCTGATCATAAGTTATAGCTGACAAAAATTTCCTTGTAATCTTGTAAAACGAGTTTACTACACATCTTCAAGAATTTCATGAACTTCTTGAATCCAACCTCAATAAAGTTATTCTTTTCCTAGTGTTGCGTACTTTTAGTTCAAATAACCTTAATCATATTTTTTTTTTAAAAAGCAAAACATAAATGTATTAATGAAGCATTCCAAACACAATAGGTGAGTAGAACAAGTATATAATAAACTTACCATTTTTTACCGTATGACTAAAACAACCCAGAAACACAAAGACTGAAATACTCAAACATATAACAAAATAATTAACCACAAGTTATGTTTGTGTACACCAAGGGTTGAGAACACCATTGATTATAACCAAAACAAAATCTATTTACATGCAATTTGATTCATCTCATGCTAAAAGTTGAATTTGTTCAATAATAAGATTCAGTTATTACGGAACCAATCATCTAACTCAGTTTATTCACCAACACTTTTGACAAAACTTTATGTATACACCCTACTAACGAAATGAGTATAAAAATCATATAAGACTTGCACATTATCTTTTTGGAAATTAGAACTATAAAAGAGCATTTTGATCCTTTTACCAACCTCCCGTTCACACGAAACTCACCCATAAATCTCATAAAATTAGCTTTTATGGTCTCCCAAAATCTTTCACAAACCCAAAATGTACGCCATCTAGACCTACGCTTTTGTAGTTGTCATAACCGCAGACCGTCCGTTTGACTTTCTCTTCATTAAATCCAACTAAAAACGATTCAGATTGCATTAGCAAGAGAGAATTAAACTGCAAGTTACCCAAACTCGTGTGAATGGATCTAGTGAATTTAAAATGACCTTAAATATAATTAAACACTACACTTCTCACTAACCCCACCCCTTCGGCACACACACCTTCAATTGATAATCGAATTAAGAAGCTTCCTATTGGATATCATTCCATGAAAAAAATTGTGTTTGCATCTCCTCCTCACAACCACTGCATACGCAAATGTTGCTATTGAATACTACAATTCAATCGAGACAAAGGAAAAATTGTTGGAACCAAGTTAATTTTATACTTAGAGTTTTGATGATAACAAAAGTATTTTATGAGAACAATATATTTGACTTCAAAGAGTATGAAATAAGATTTGTGTTTTTGAAGAAAATCTAAAATAAGATTTGATTCAAATTTATAATTGATGAAAAAAAGATATGGTCAAGATTTGAAGAAAATTTGATCAAGATTTGAAGAAGATTTGATCAAGATTTATCTACACCAAAATATGAACATAATCAATTGGAAGAATTTAGAAACTCAATCTGAATAAAATACGAACAAAATCAGTATGAAGAATTTATAAACTCAATCTAAACGAAATATGAACAAAATCAATTTAAAGAATTTACAAACTCAATCTGAACAAGATACAATTCAGAATTAAACAAGGACTAAATCGAAATCCTAATTTTAATTATAAATAGATACTCAAGGCTAAAGAAGAAGATCATCGGAAAGCATAAAAGAGTAGAAGAATTCAAACTCAAAATTACAAATTAATCTTAGAGTTCAAAGAGAGAAACACTTGTTCGAATGAGAAATATTCTCTAAGTGTTTTTTCTTAGAGTATGAGAGTTATTATTATCATCATCTTTGTTAGAAGCAAACACTTAAGATTCCAATCTTTTGTATCCAACCTGATAGTGGTTTAGTTCCTTCTTCAATTTTGGGTTTTCAGGTTGCTAGGAGAAGACTTGACTTGTAGAGTCAAGGTGGTTAGTTCCTCAAAAGTCACGGGTTGTCAGGTTGTTTGGGAAGACTAGATTGGAAGGTCAGGTGTTTTGTAATTCAATGTATTTGAATTAGTTGATTAAAGCCTTCTGGATGAGGAGACTAAATGTAGCCAAGTTAGTGGTGAACCAGGATCAATCTATTTGTCAAATTATCTATGCTTTCATTGCTTGCTACCTCTGCATCTAATTGCTTCTTATCTAAGTAATTCATAAAAACCAACAAACCTTCATTAAATTAGCAAAAAAATATCAACTTCGGCAAACACAATTCAACCCCTTTCTCGTGTTTGTACTTTCAAAAATATTAGTTGACAATTATCGACACTCTTCAATCTCCACATCTGATAGAACACATGACTCAAATTTAATGTCCAAAGAAGATGACAAAGAAAGCATCAGATTTGAAAGTTATGCAAAAGACACAAAAAACAAAGAATTCTCAATCAAGACTTTTTTCCACAAATCTGACACATGATAGCTAGACTCTTTTCAACAGTCATATTAGTTGTCATGAACTTACTTGAAGCTTATAAAAGGAACTCCAAGCTCAAGGAAAAATCAGAACTTCAAGTGCTAAGAAAATACATCACTTACTTACATTCATAGACTCGAAAGTCTCTCATTCATCAAAAGAATCAGTGTTATTCATATTCTAATCTCTTATTATTATATTGAATCTTTTGTAAAGAATATGATCTCAAACAAGTGTTGAGATTACTTATATTTTGTCGAAACACTTCAAATCATTATTGTGTAAACTCAATACTATAAGTGTTGATTATAGTTTGTAGAAAATCCTTTTATGGTTAAAAGGTGAAGTGCAAAATCTTTTCTAACGATTGATAGATGACCTGATTGAATACTTTTCTGGGTGAGAAGGAATTTCCGTGTAATAGATCAAGGTCGATATGAACTAATGGTGTAAAACCAAAAACGTTGTAAAACCAAGAACGTTCTCCGTTTGAATATTTAGTGGAAAATCTCACAAGTTGTGAGGACTGGGCGTAGACCGAGTTGGGTGAACCAGGATATATCGTTGTGTGATATTTCCTCCCTTATCTTTATTCACTTTTAGTCTTTTGATTATCAAGTTAAATAGATAAGTTAAATTGTTGATTTTAACTAACCAAGAACACTCTTCGTTTTCTGTTTTCACAACCAATAACGTTTTTCTGCTTCCTGTTTTCACAACCAAGATCAATCTTGAGTTATTTTCTTAAGTTTTTAACACGAATTTTTGAATAGGTGAATTTACAATTCAAATTCTCCTTCCTTGTAAATTGACATTGCTACTTCAGCCAATTACCGTAGTCATTATACAAGAATAATGAAAAATTATCAGATAAGCCTATATCCAACACCCACTGCAAATAATTTGGCCACTCATAGAAAATTATTAGATAAGCCTCTAATCTGCTCATAATAGTTCCATCCAAACGACACCAAGTAAAATCTCGATCATTTAAAGGTAAATCAATAAGTTTTGATTCCTCAATAAAATTATTAAAGTACAAAATGTCTTCCTTCTGGATATAATCACTCCTCATTTTCTATTCAAATTCTCTCTTAATTGCATTAAAATCGTAATACACATACCAACAACATTATGCATCACCACCAACCTTCTCTACTATCATATTTCACATATATCAGAATAATTACTCTCTGATACTATAATACGATTCTTGATTTACGTCATTGATAAAAGATAAATGGAGAAAAACATATTAAATGATATTGATAATTGAGAGAAAATTATTTACATCAAGGATTCCATAGAATTATACAGTCGATTACATAATTGAAAGAAAGTTATATTTTTTGTTGAACTTCATGGTGAAAACGATGAAAATTTGCATTTGATCAAGAATCTTTTATGTGTGCCTCCATTGATTCTTGATGCTTCAAGTTTCTGTATGTGGGAGTGGGAGTTAGAAACATAATTGCAAGATGATCATGAGTGTCCCGTAGATAAGATTAACCAAAACAAAAAATCTGAAAATTTAGAATCTTGATAAGAAACTTCAAGATTCAAGTAAAATAGAAGAATAGAAATAATTCAATGAAGTTTTGATGAAAATTTTCTCAATAAAAAATTGAGAAAGAATATATGGGAATAATTACTCTCTAATATCATATTACGATTCTTGATTTAAATCATTTATAAAAGATAAATGAACAAAATATATACTAAATGATATTGATAACGATAATTGAGAGGGTTATTTACATCAAAGATTACATACACTTATTTAATCAATTAGATAATTGAGAGAAAATAATAGTTTTTGTTGAACTTCATAGTTTTCAAATAACCTTAATCAACAATTATTTGTCTTTATTGTTAAAAACGATGAAGAATTGCATTTAATCAAAGAATTTTTCTTGTGTGCCTCCATTGATGTTTGATACTGTAGGAAACTCCAAAATTTAATTGAATGAAACTCTGATGAATTGATGCATTATGAATATCATAAATGCATAATAGAAATGCATTAAAAATTGAAAAGATCGTTTATTTGGGGATACTTTTTTTATAAATAGGTTAGAAAGAATAATTTCGATAGACTAAGAATTTCATAAAATATATGAATATTAATTTTGTTTGAACTTTCTTTATTTCCTCCTATAAAAGCATAAAAATTTTAAGCCGGTTATGGTTGTTGATTTGTTGTTTTTATTTAATCTTGCGAATTTTTTTTATAATACATATTTTTTTGGTAGCTTTGAAAAGCTTTATTCTTTTACTAGAGAATATATTATGTTACTTTTACTTAAAGTATAATGTGTATGAATTATTTTTATATTACACATCGCTTAATTTTAATATTATATCTTTAATTATTATATTCTTTTGTTTTATAATAGACTCATACAACACACAAGTAGACATTTAGTTATCTTTCAAAAATAATGAGCGCACTGGGATCAACGATAGAAAGGAAAACAATACTAGTAATATTATTATCAAACAAATTAAAGAAAACAGGCTAGAAAAGGGAAGTGAATGAGACAATAAGATTGGGGGTGGGGGGAAGGTGTAACTTATAGGCTTAAATATTCTGATGACATTTAATAAAAATTTATAAGATGTTAATTTTGATATATTTTTAATAAAATATTAAACAATTTTAGATTTTAATAAAATTTTACATAAAAGATTTATATGATAAAAATTTTCATTCTATTGATTTTGTAAATCTTGTATTTATTAATGTTTTATCGAGCATTTTGTAAATCTTGTATTTATTAAAACTTTATCGAGCAATGTAACATTACAGAGATATAGACCAACAACCAACTTCGTGCATCCAAAAATAATATGGTAGTGAGCTTTACCACATTAATGCAAAACAACTACTTAAATCTATCATTCTGTATTTATTTCGGAAGTCATGACACTCTAAATTGTCGGTACAATATCGTCGTTTATTTATTATTTTTACCAAAGCTGAACATCAATCATATATCACACCAAAGTGTCATGTTTTTAGACCTAATCATTATTCAATACCTCACTTACACACAATCATTCTTCATTCCTTTCATTTATCACTCTATTCATAATTTAAGTCATGTATCATAAGGTGATCATAATTCAACCTCACATTCATATTCACATTACACATACCATATTATCTAATTATCTTAACAATCAAAGCAAGTCAGCTCGAGTTATTAATGATTATTCTAAGTGACAAATATTTATTAATGACATAATTCGCAATCAATGTCACTCTTAAAAGAGTAATCAGATGAACGTTTTAACTATTCATATCTAGTAAAATTGTTAGACCTCTACACATTACTTTATAGTAATATTACTCGAACCATCTCAATGAAGACAACCTCGGTGAACACAAAATATTGCCCCTACCTTAGTTGTAGATAAAACGAACAAGAGTTTCCTTCTTGCAACCTCTTTGCTTTCTTGAATGTCTACGAGCAATTGCACTCAAACAAACAACACAATAGATATGTTTCAACATCGAAATTTTTCGCCATAGACACAACTACACTATAGACTAACTCTAAAGTTTACTTAAAACACAACCCTAAGGTTATTGAGATTATTTAGAGGTTGATTTCTAAGTAACTTAGACGATACCCAATCTATACTAAAACGACCTATATTTTAACAAGAGTTCAATAATAGCAACATAATGGAGTTAGAGTAATCCTTACTCTAACATGCATACAAATAGATATATGTAAGGGAAAAATGTACCCAAATGACCTCCAATCGTCAGAGTAAGGCCTTCATTCGTATTGGAATTTCAATAGCACAACAGTAAAGTTGACTCTGAGTCGAAACTAACAGAATGGTGACAATACTGATGAAAAAGACCAAGAGATACTTATGGTTGTGATTTAGCTAGAGTTTTGACAAGGGAGGGAGAGAGATGGTGAAAAAATGGTGACTTTTTTTGCTGACATGTGGTTTCCACTCATTAGGGGTAGGAATAGGTCATACCAGACTTTAAAAGGCCTGAGCCTGCCCTACAATTGATTTTTTAGGCCTAAGTATGGCCTACGGCCTATCATAGGTTTTTTTTTCCAGCATGACCTAGTCATTTTATAATTATGGTCTGGCCAGAAAGCCTATTGAAAAGTTTTATTCACATTAAAACATTTAAATGTTTTATTTTACATTCTTTTTAAATAGATTAAACTATGCCTTTATATAAAAAGGAAACTAATAAAATTATAATCAAATCTAATAAAATAATAACTAACAAGTATACAGTGCAACAACCTTCCAAGAAAAAAAAAACAAAATGAATTAATAATTAGTTTTTATACACATATCAAGTTACATGCTTTATTCATACCAACTTACATGATGCTTTACACATACTAATATCAATGTACATATCTATATATATTAAACAAAAAATAATTTTTTTAACAAAATGATTTTTAAAAAAATCTGAAACAAATACCCTTTAAACCCTAAAAAATGATTAGATTTTTTCTTGAAACAAACGCACCGATTATTACCTCTCAAACAAATATGGAACGACTACTGAGTGATTGCCTAATTGAACGACTACCGAATATAGAATGACTACTTAGTGATTGCCTAATTGATAGATTTTAAAATAGAAAATAATATTATTAATAAATAATAATAATAATAAAATAACATTAATAAATAATAAAATATATATAGGTCAGTCTAATAGGTTTTTTTAGAAGTCTGAGTCTGACTTATTTAAATAAATAGACTTTAAAAATAGCATGAACTTAACATTTTTATTAAATAGGTCAGACCAGACCATAAATAAGTCAGACTATAGTTCCCTAAGAGACGGCCTATCTTTTTCACTCATTTTCACTTTTGTCTCGCTAAGCAAATTTCAACATTACTTGGAGCAAATTTCATGCAATAAGAGAAGTTTAGCACCGCTAAAATCAAACCAGATTCACTTGGCGAAATTGACCAACATGGTCACATTTTTGCTTACTTGTTCAGAAGGTAAAGGCTTTTAGCGACCCTTCTAGATTCTAGAATCCCTTCTATCCAACAAAATAGATATCCTAAACTATCAAGCGGGTGTAATGGCATTCAAAGTACTAACATGCAAGCGAGTTCTTCGAGAAATGGGGTGTTACAACTTGTGAGAAAGAGCATTTGAGTTTTGCTATGAATAAATTTTAATTTAATACTGCGAACTCCTAAAGTGGCGCTGAAATTGTAGGGAACCATCTCACTCTCGGTTGGCAGGGTTGTTGACTGAATATTGGAACCACTTTTACAACATGCTCTTAATAAGATCTTTAAATATTTCAATGCGTTCTTATCATAACTACTATCATCAAATTATAACTTCAAATGTTCAGGCAAACTTTACATTAGTTCATTTAAGCTCTGCGGTTTCCAATTGGTCTAAAGTGTAGTTTCAGCATATTAATCTGATACATACTACTGGATAGCAATAGCATGTGAGCAAATGCCCCTTTTGAGATAAATATCATGTCTAGAGTAATGTAATGTAGCTGCAAAATATGATGCCTTAAATAAAGTCAGCCAAGTAACAACAAAATGTCAGCAACACCTTTTCCAGCTTCGATCAGCACTCCTTGAAAAAGCCCGAGGCTGCTTCTTGGGAAAGGTTTCTGTCCAGTGTGGATGCTCAATCAAGTAGTTCCACTGCCTGAAGATGGGAAAGGTTGTGTCATATTTCATGTGATTTTCGTATAAATATGAAGTTCAAGAAAACAATGGGCAATACATAAGTTTAGACTTAGATATCAGTTTATAGTAATACTAGTAGCACTCTCTCTAATACTCTCTTTCCAACACTCACTCTCTTATTGAATGAAGCTCATGTGGGTCCTACTACTTTGGAAATGGGTCCCATATAAAGTGGTGGTACTCAATTGAATTTCACCAAATGAGATACTGAGTGAGGAAAAAAGAGTTTAAAGAGTGTTACTAGGCAGTCAGATATTCTTAGAAAGGAGAAAATGATTATAATCTTGCAAAAACTCCCAGGCTTGTGCCATATGTAATGGTTTGAGAAAATCCCAGGCTTGTGCCATATCAAAGAAGAAAATCACATCCAGAAAATATGTAATGGTTTGAGAAGAATTTAGTGCCCGTATGGTTAATATCTATTTTCATTCCATGTTTTTTACCTTTAATTACAAAATTACCACTTTTTTGGATAGATAAATATTAGTAAGATAGTAGTTTTATTAGCTTCCAGAGTTCGAACTCGGTACCTGTTGCTTAAAACTCTTTCAATGTTCCTTAGAAAATGAGAAATAACTAAGGAAAATAAATAGAAGGATATGAAGCTTTATGGTTGAAATTAGAGCATTTATGGGAAACCAACCTAACAACTTACTGCAACAAGCATACATATTTTTTTCTTTCAAAGAAATACAAGTTTAAATTTGACTGATAATTGGATATGCTAGCTTGTCTTGGTAGAACATTACCCTTGGAACATATATAGTCATATACAATGGATTATTTACAAAAACATAAATTAATAATGCTAAAAACTTTGTTATCAATCACTTCAAAGACAGAACTTTTAAATCAGATAGCACAAATCAAAACCAATCGAAGTTTTACCTTCTTAAGTTGTCCACAAAATCTGGGCCCTCAGCAGTAGGTGAGGTGGAACAGATTGAAAGAATTTCTGAATCAGAATAATGCTGAAGTGCCGAAGCAATCTGATATTGCCTCAGTGTCCTAAATAAGATGTGGCCAAGAAGCTTCAGTATAACAGAATATAAAAAAGGATTTCGTGCATCAATACATAAGATCATAAACAAGGACAAAGATATCATACACTCGAAGAAAACAATTTTGACCAATATTCATGGCCTAGCCCAATTTATTATTGGATAAGGCTCCTTTAAAGTGACTTTGGCTCTATTGGGATAAACAACTTAACTAAGTGCTTATAGCATAAGCGCTTATCATATAAGTGCGTATGTATAAATTATTTCTATAACAAAAGATTAAATAAAGTCAAACAACTTTCATGTAATCTATAGGTTGTTTTCATAAGCTATCCTAAAGAGCTTATGGAAATAAGTTGAAGACAACTTATAGACATGTCATAAGTTGTTTTCATGAGCTCTCTAAAATTATATTACAAGTGTTTATGCAAGTAGATAAGCTCAAATAAGTCAATTCAAATATACCCCTTGTATTGAACAAGGTGTATCCATCTTTCATTTAAGGGAACATACAGCATACTTGCATGGTTACTTTAGATTGATAAACAATAGCATGCTCTCTTAAGGGAAATCTCACTTTAAAGGAACTTTTTCCATTATTCAATATTATTTCATCATTGTGCTCATAAGCATTTTTGCAATGTAGGGTTTGACTAACAATTCATGAAAAACTGTTACCAGCAACAAGGAGCAATTTTAAAGCAGTCAGTGTTAGTCTCATATGTCTCTAGCAACTTTCCATTCAAACTAGTATCTTCATAAGATACAGAAACTCGTATTCTTCTGACAATTTCATCTGGGCATCTAGAACTTCTATCAAAACATGCTGGGATGACAGTTCCGGATGCAGTCTCCACCTGAAATGGTGAATAAGATGTAATAAATTAGAATTTCATTTAATGGTTTGCGAATCAACGTGACTATTGCACCAAAAGAGACTATGACAGTTTTTTCCAAACCATGGAATCCAAATATGTTTTATGTTACTCTTTAAGAGCTTTTACCATGCTATATGTGTATATAGAGCTGTCAATTTGACAAGCTCCCTAATTATTGGCCCCAGCCCACATGTTGGAGGGGCAAAAAAGTTTTATAATTTAAAAGGCCCCCAAAAAGTAAGCCCCAGCCCCCTAAAATTTTGGGGGCTTAGTGGGCCTATAGGCCCACGTAAAAAAAATCGATTTTTTTTTTAAAAAAATTTTAATAATTTTTTTTGAGAAATAACTTTTTTTGATTTTTCACCGATAAAATAAATTCGATTTTTTTTTTTAAATTTTTTTTATTGGAGAAAAAAGATCGATTTTTTTCGAGAATTTTTTATTTATTTTTCTCACAATTTTTTGAGAAAAAAAAATATTTTTTTATTTTTTTCGAAAAAAATAAATTTCAAAAATTTTTCAAGAAAATATCTCAATATTATCAAAATATTGGTGGGGGCCTATAAGCCCCCTGAGCCCCTTCTCTTAAGTCCCATGAAATAATGGGCCAAGATTTTAAAAAAATTATTTTTATAGGGGGCCTAATATTAAGAGTTTAATAAGAAAAAAATTAAGGGAGCCTAGTAGTTGGGGGCTTTTTTGACAGCTCTATATGTAAAGAATTTTATAATACAGATAAGATAATGTTCTGTAACTGTTCTAACAAGAGGTTTGAATTCCTGATTCCTGTAATGGTACCACTAAATGGTTATCAAGTTTCAAAATGGATTTTGAACGTATAAGTTTTGTTTTGATACAGCTCAAATTTTTGTGTGTAGAAAGTAATATGTTATTAACAAATACATCCAAACAGATTCACTTGTGGTAGAAAGAAATGTGTGGTGATGTGTAGATCACTAAAGTTGTCTATTGATATTACATTAATTTAAGAAATGAAGGATCAAAGTGAAGATTTTCGTTGATGAATTATGATAATGCTAAACTTGTTTATAGGTATATCATATTTAGCAGATGATTCAATTAACTTGTTTATAAGATATTCTGGAATAATTAATTATCTGATCAAGGAAACAATTTATGAGCTTTTTCCATATTAATATATAAGGGCTATTTGGTTTTTAGGATAATTGGTCTTATTTTGTCAAAAAAAAAGGTAATTAGTATTATTGTTAGTAGGCTCAGGCTTATACGTAATTATTGCTAATACTAGTATTAACTTAAGGTAATGTAACAATGCTATCAATTCAGTGGCCAATATTTCTCTCTTTTCTTTCTTCTCCAACCCTGAGTGTTCGAACCTATAATTCCTTAATAAGTATATATGTTTTGTAGAGATGGAAAGTAAGAGGTTTATCACATATTAAGGGATATAAGGTTGGCTTGGTGGCTGAGGAGGGGAGTTGAGTGATTAGGAGGTCATGAGTTTGATCCCCACTCTGATCAAAATACTAACTATACTAATTAAGTAACATTTGTCATTAAAAAAAAAAAAAAAAGAGGCTTATCATATATTGTAAATAAACAAGCTGAAATGAGAATATTTAAAAGCAAAAACTAACCACAAATCCATTAAAAATAGGATAAGTGTTTTCATCACAATCCCTTTTGGTATTATGTCCAAGAACACAAGTAGTTCGGATATGAAACTTCTCCTCTCTTGACCATAAAGTGTGAACAATCTTTGAGCACAGAGGAAAGGAATAACCATCCAAATCTTCATCACTTTCCGACACAACGCTACCATTCGCATGCTGCACAAAAGGTCATAACAGATTCAACTTCAATCATTCAGTCTCTGAGCGGAAACTACAAATTAAAAATTCACGATCAAAGCAGAAGACCCTAGCCAGACTTGTGGTGAAACTTCTTCAAAACCACCAATTAAATGTACCTACAATTTTAATAAAGCAAAGATTTACATAAGAAAATATGTTAGACAAAAAAGTGCAATCAAACAACCAAATGGCAAGAAATCTCTATAGAAAGTAGAGAAACAAAGAAACTGAAAAGCACATCAAACTCAGTCTCCAAACTGTCATCAACGAGTAATGATAGCATTTGAGAGAGGCCCATTTCTACAATCTTCGGTGAATCCATATGCGCAACCGATATCCTGAAGTATCAAATTAAAAATGATAGAATAGGTAATTGAACAACCAGTGGAAGAATCTGTAAAACTTGATATACAGTGGACTTTTTGTCTATATATGAACTAATTCTCAATCCTTACATTCCATTCTCTAGGTTCCGAATAGCAACTCCTACGCATGTTGTCGCTTCATCAGTGCCAACAAACTATTGATGCATGGAACGAGAAGAAAAAATAGCAGATAAATACAACTGATTGAATTTGAAATGTAAAACTATCAACTTACTGGTATATTTGCCAACTTGCTTAAATAATTAAAACAGTAACCGCATGGAGTTATGGATTTAATTTGGTAGTTAGAAAATGATTTAAAACATCATATTTTAAAGAGTCTCCTCAGCTTTTGCTCATACTTTTTGTATAAGTTTCTCTAACAAAACAAAAACGAAGACAAAAAGGAAAAAGAAACTCCACAGGTTATGTTACTTACAGTCCAATCAAGTATGAGGTTCCTTAATGGAAATGATTATTAGTTATATGCTACAATAAAGTACAGACCAACATAAAACTAAATATACAGCTTAACATGCACCATGTCTTATATATCATTAAAAATAAAATATTTACTTTTCAAATAATAGATATATAAGCTTAAAGACATTACAAAGGGTCAAAAAAGTTGCATACATCGACAAATGCTGGATCAACAGTAGCATATTCTCTTTGGAATAAATAAATCCATTTTGAACTCTCTGGACTAGAGTCGTCAGGAACTGAGAATTTCCTCACTGGGGTTGCCTTCAAAGAGTTTGAGGCAGATACCAGAATGGGATTTTCCAATAAAGCAAGTAGAATATCCACTCCCTGTTCATAAGCCCAGAATCAGATATAAAATTGCATGACAAACCCCTAATTTACCATTATACAGCCATTAACTTACAAGATCGTGCATTTTTGCAGGAGCTCTTCAATGGCACAACATGAGTAATAATAAGAGACACAATATTGTAAATTGTGCAGGTCATGGAAAATAACAGTTTGTTCAAATTCTGCTATTTTATGATGCAATAGCGCCGCTATATCTCACAAGATATATTGTTGCATGACAAACCCCTGATTTACCATTATGCAGCCAATAACTCACAAGATCATGCCCTTTTTCTGGTGATAATCATTGGAGCGTGAGTAATAATAAGTGACAACTTTTTCAATCATGGATTGCATAAAATAGCTGTTTTTCTAAATTGTGCTGTGATATCGCAATTGTGTCACTATAGCCGCTATTTTACAACACTTTGTACTAAATAGTGTATTGCAAAACAATAGCGAATTGTTTAGATTCTACTACACTATTGTACTATAGTGCTGCTATTTGGCAACACTAAAGTGACATCACAGCATGGTTTCTTTAATCCCTTGCCTTCCATACATAGGTAAGCGCTTTTTATCAAGTGAACTACATATCAATTTGTAGACAAGAGGTCCTCTAAATGTAGAAGGTCAAGTGAGAAGTGTGTATACACAGAAAGCTGATATGTTAATTCCTTCACTTTTTCCATCTTTTGATTTTATTCTCAGCAAAACTAAATAGCAACATGCTTAAATAATGATAAAAGGTTTTTCTCAATCGAGTAAGCTATTGAAATTTGAAACATTATCATCAGGTTTGGAATATTTATTTATCTCATATTATTTGTTATTTTAAAATACCAATGAAACATCAATTATCTTTTTTCCACTAACACTCTTTATGTATTGTACCTCCATCAAACTAACTACTACATTAATAAAAATATTTTAATCAATGAAGCTTATTTTATCATACAAATTAGTACACTCAATAAGAGAATATAACATTGCCTCAGAAAAAAATATAGCTAAACTTGATTTCAATTGTAAGATAATAAACATGGGCAAAGTTTAAAATCGAAGTTGCAAATTGCAATCCCTAATATTATAGAAAATTGTGGTCAAATAGAGGTGATGTTACCACAATTGCAATCTCATAAACATCAAAATCTTAATGCTACAATCACAATTACAGTCGCGGATTTAAAACTTCGAGCAATTGTAATAAAACAAAAGCAGCCAGTGATAGAATACCCTAATTGATATAATAATAAAACAAAATAAATATATAAATGGGTAATTGGAAAATGAAAAGGAAGAAGTGTACCTGAGATGTTGAAGATGAATGCTTAGAGAATGGAACCCCATCAATTAATATCATGATTTGCAAGAAGATCAGTTCGCTTTGGGAATAAGCTTCAACTGCTTGCGTGTTCACTCAATTGCTGACAGCGGAAATAAATAGTTTCCTAGTTTCATGCTTTTCTTCTTCTTTTTTAATTTGACTTTTTTTCCATTTTGTAGGGGTTGACTGATCCAACTAAAACCTCAACACTGCATAACTCCAGGTAAATGGAGGAGGTGGGTCTCTTTAAGTAGTCAATGACTATACGACCGTTTGATCGAGATCAAACGTTCAAAATTGTAATTTCCCCTCCATCTATTAAGAGTGTTTGCATATTAGATGTAGTCGATTTTAAGCTCAACAATAATTCAATTCAATTCTTTTAGTTATTTGATTATTAATCAATTGATTTAATTTGAAAATTTGATTTCATCTCATGCAATTTACATTGAGTCGTGGAGATTGGAGTAACTTTTATTAGAGTTACTATCTTTAATATTTATTTGCAAATATTAATTTTTTTATCAATTTTGCTTTCCACACCTCTCATTTTACTTCCCACACTCCTTAATTTTTTTTTAAACCCAAAATACTCAAACTACCCTTCCCTCTTTATTCAATTAATTCATCATTTCTAACTTCATCATCTTCATCTTCATTAACCTAACACATTCATCTTCAATCATTTACATTCTTGAATCAAGTAAGCAATCTTCAATCATTTTCAACCCTAAACACAGTATAATCTTCAATCAAGTAAGCAATCTTCAATCATCTTCAACATCTTCAACACCATCTTCAATCACTTCAAGCATTTTCAGTTCACGTAGATTGATGGAGTTCACGTACGTGAACTCAGTTAACGTAAGTTGATGGTATTCTTGTGGAGTTCACGTATGTTAACTCAGTTCACGTAGGTTGATGGTGTTCTTGTGGAGTTCACGTACGTGAACTCAGTTCACGTATGGGTTTATGTTTCTGGACTTGCATAAATGTTATATTGTTATGATAATGATTATGATTTGTTTATGCAAAAATGGTACGTACAACGTTTATTGATAGAGAGGGTCGTGTTATACTCGACGAAAGGACTTTGACTGATGACGGTCGTCGTGTTAGACCAACCGCTTCTGCACGGGCACACCATGCTCAGCGTGAACAACAAAGATTACGGATGCAACAAGCAGAACAGGCGCAAGCAGAACAGGGGCAAACAGAAGATGTCCAAGCGGATAAGGCCCAACCTGAAGCAGATGACGGATATCCTAGTGGTCTGGTTGACAGATCTGTCCTAAGGACATATTGGGATCATGTTGCGACACGACTATAGGACGGCGTAGTAAATTTCAGAATCAAATTAAATATTTAATATTTGCTTAATGTGTTTGAACTTATATTTGTTCGGTTAATTTATTTCAAGATCGCGGAGAGTTAAGGGTTTTTAGCAATGGCAAAAAAATTAAAAGAAGTTGTCATTGAAAATCAAGAGGTTGAGGAACTTGTTAAAAGTTCTGGTTTATATACATTGCTAAAATGCATCTACGAGATGATCAATAAAGGTCTAATTTATTCCTTTGTCGAGAGATGGCATCGTGACATCAACAACTTTCATCTTCCAATTGGGGAGATGACCATTACTTTGGACGATGTCTCTTCGCTGCTGCATATACCCATCACCGATGCATTTTTCAGCGTTAATATATTTAACAAGGATGACGCTACATAATTATTGGGTGAGCTTCTTGGGGTTAGTCGGGCTGCTGCATATGCTGAGTTTAACTTGACGCGGACAACCATTGTTCGGTATAGTTGGTTGTTTGACGTATACCATCAATGATGTACTGATCAGCATTGGCAGATGGCTGCGAGGGTATTTCTTTTATTTTTGGTGGGTTGCACCTTGTTCAGCGACAAGAATGCCTTCGTAGTGAGTGTTGCCTACCTTAAATGTTCAAAGACCTCAACTCATGTGGGGGATATGCATGGGGTGATGTTGCGCTTACTTACCTATACGACAATCTTCGAGAAGCGAGCATGCATCAGACTAGAATGGTATCAGGGTATCTGACACTATTACAGGTATTTGCGCTTGCTTTTTTTGATTTGATTTATTTCCTGATTTCGTGGTTTGTTGCTTTACTAATTTATGAATATCTTATTATATACGTGCATGCGTGGGTGTATGAGCCTTTTTCAGCATTATGTGCGAATTGTTGTAGACTATCTCAGATTTATGATGAAGACTATCCGAGAGCACTTAGATGGAAGACAAAACGGGAAAAAGGTTTGGTTATTCCATTTAGGAAAGCACTGGACGAGATTGATGTTGATGACATATGTTGGACACCCTACAGAGAGCATAGACCGAAGCGACCATTTGAGGTTGTTTCATTATTCAGAGGCTGGATACGTTGGGGTCCCAAGATGTATGCTCACTTGCCAGATAGGGTATTGCGTCAATATGAACATGTACAAACCATCTATGGTTCACCTTTGGAGATAGTAGGTCAGACGACCACACCAGAGGAAATGGACATCATGTTTACACAATACGCTGTACATGTAGTTGACGTTGGGGCAGTTGTACATAGACCTGCAGACTGCGCAAATGAGTACATAGGCTGGTTTCGTCGGATTTCTCATCCATATATCATTCGTAGAGAACCGGTCTATGTAGCTCATTCGGTTGCAGAACATGCCGATGATGATCATCATCCAGTTCAAACAACGATAAATTAATTTAAATTTAATTTATAACTTTATTAAATTAATTAGTCATGTAATTAATTAATATATTTTTTAATGCAGCGTCAAGCAATACAAATTGCAGATGAGCTTCTTGGTCGACAGTTGGTATTACCTGATGGCATCGCACTCGTGAATGAATTAATTTTGGTACTACGATCTCATAGGGGGGGTGGTAGAGATTGGACTCATGTAGTGCTATATCGTAGGAGACATAGACAAACTTAATTGGTCATGTAATTAATTAATATATTTTTTAATGTAGCGTCAAGCAATACAAATTGCAGAGGAGCTTTTTGGTCGACAGTTGGTATTACCTAATGACATCGCACTCGTGAATGAATTAATTTTGGTACTGCGATCTCAGATGGGTGGTGGTAGAGATTGGACTCATGTAGTGCCATATCGTAAGAGACATAGACAAACTTAGGATTTGTATTTGTTTTTTGAATATTTATATTGGATATTTATTTTGGATATGCATTTTAGATATCTATTTTGGATATATATTTTAGATATCATTTTGGATATATATATATATATTGGATATCTATTTTGGATTTCGACAATATTAATTAAACAATTTTATTATATTTGAATTCATACAATATTAAATGTCAACAATTCAGTTTACAATAACTTCATTTATAGTTTCTAGAAATATCTGCAACCAATGTTGCATGCGATCCCTGTAAATAAATTTTCACTGTCGTGCTTCTTCTTTCAATAACATAACAATTATAAATCAATTATCAATTATAAATCAATGAGGGGTATGGGAAGCAAAATTGATTTTTTATTGATATAACCGTCAAATTCATAGTTTTTTTAGTAGATTTATTCTATAAATTTTTATAAAACTTGAAAAATATTTCATATTTTATTGATTAAATTCACTTAAATATTTTTTTAGAATGCAAGTAAAATATCAATTATAAGATTATATAACTGTAAATGTGCAATTTTTTAAGTTGATTGATCTGCATAGTCCTCACAGTAAGTAGATCTCCCACTCATTAATTATGACATGGATTTTTTTCATGAGGAAAAATAAAATTTATATACCGATACCCTCCAAATTCACGAGGACTTGATTTATAATAGAGGAGAGAGGCTCAGAAAACCAATTCAAAATGGGTTCAAAGAGAGCATGTTTGGCTAGAAAAGTGATTATCCTAATTACACTCCTACAAATAAAAAGATTGAAGAGTTCATAAAGTTTGTCTCTAAATGATGATATTTGATCTTAAAAAGAGTTGGAATACTCAAAAAATATGTTCAATTTGTTGAAAAAACCCTAATAACGTTGTGCTCAACAATCCATGTCAATTACATGATGAATAGCCAAAGGCGGAAGCGTACCTGTGGGAATTGCCATTAATGAAATCCTGAGATGATAATGATAGAGCCAATGGGTTGGGTGATCTTCCTCAGCAAAACACCCTGAAGACCTTGCTCTCTTGATGGGGATAGAGAGAACCAGAGAGTTTTCTCCTTTAGGATTTTGAAACTGAATAGTCTTGTTGTGTTTGCCTTGGGGACCATTACCCCTATATATAACTATTATTAGTTATATCCCAAATTGCAGTATTTCCAATTCAGCCCCTCATTAAATTAGAAACTGCCTGGTATCTACACTATTAATTTTCATAACTATTATGCTCTTTAGCCATAAACTATTATATATTATTTGACCCCTAGTTTATTGGCTAATTATATAATGACCCTAACACACTTTATTAATTAATTACATATGTGACCCATAAATCTTACACAATTCTCATGTGTCTTGCAAGTTCACGAGGCGATAAATCTTTCTCTATTTGTTTTTACTTATGAGTATACGTGTGTATTTGGTTTTGTGGTCGTGAGAATTATTTTTTTTTTTATAAATAATTTAATTTAATTAATTTGATTAAAAGTGAGTTGAACATAAATTGATTTATGTTTAAAAGAGAAGGAACAGCAAGAATGGTGGTAGCTTGTTTTTTCACATTGGAGGGGATAAAGTTTGAGAAGTGCAAACGACAAGCAATAATTGATTACAGTCAGAAGTGAAAGCTAGGAATGGTTGTTTCAGCTAGAATAGATTTCAAGATGCAGAATCACTTTTTCAACCAAGATCCAAATAATATTTGAACACACGTTAGAGGTTGTTGGACGTGGATGGGAGGGATAAAAATTGAAATTGTCAGATTTAATAAGTGGGTGGTTGATTCATTAACAATTTTGACAGTTGAATTAATATTTGATTTTC
This sequence comes from Cicer arietinum, assembly GCF_000331145.2. Lineage (NCBI taxonomy): Eukaryota > Viridiplantae > Streptophyta > Magnoliopsida > Fabales > Fabaceae > Cicer > Cicer arietinum. Next base: position 36,644,689 of record NC_021160.2, on the reverse strand, counting down.
TAATTGGTTGCTCTAATACCAAAGGATATGTACCTTTTTGATGATTTATCTCTTTTAAAGATCTAATGAAAGACACTTCTTTTCATTTCAAATTAGCTTATTTTATTCTTCGTTTTTTGATATATAAGTAAGCTTCTTTTCTACCCTTCAAGATCAGAGAAATTGAGGGAACACGAATATTGGTGTTTAGAATGTTTAAACATTTCGTAAATTTGAATAAACAAATCAAAGCGGAAATAAGATGGAAATGTTGCAATTAAGTTAACATTTCTCCAAATGTGATGTGTTGCTTCCGGTATTGGGTTTGAGAAAAATAGAACTCAGTGAATTTTAACGTGTATTATTTTGTGGTAATAAAAATTCATTTTGAATAAATTATTTTAATTAAAAGTAATTTGGAATGTAAAGTGATTATGTCACGTAAAAATGATATGAACAATAAATAAATTTTAGTGTAAAAATCACGTTCCGACTCAAAATGTATAAATCATAATTTCAAATTAAAATCAATTTTAAAGACAAAATTAATTCTACTTAATAACACTTAAATATGTCAAAGTCAATTTTACCTCTGATGAATTTATTTTGACTCCACCAAAAGTAGAATCAAACATGCACTAAATAAATTTGTTGGACTCACATTAAAATTAACAAAATCACAATGAGATCCCACTATCCAAATGTCACAGTTTTACTTTTACCAGCAACAAAAAATATTGTTTAAAAAAAAAAAACTTGTTTAACTCTTACAAATTCGAAATGGATTTAGATGCTTTCTAGTTGAAATTCAACATAAAAACATTTTACCTACTTATTATGTCTATGTTTGAGACTATGTTTCAGCCACCATCATCGAGGGTCTAAATGTAATTCACCGAGAAAATGTATAAGTTACAAGTTGTAGCTTCAAAAAGGATGCATGTTCACCTTTGGGCTACCGACAAAACAAACACATGCCTACCAAGAAATAAATACAATTCCAACTATATTAGGACCTCAAAGTCTACCAATCAATATACAATAATATATTACTTCTATACAAGAGAATTTGAATGTCGGTTATTTCCATAATTTTAAATTACAGTTGCGGTTATATTATGAATTGTTATATTGCAGCAAAATGTAGTTACAATTGTGGTTACAATGTAATTGTGGAGACCTAAAAAATCGTTATATAAAATTGCAAATTGCAATTAAAAACTTGATTATTCTACAACTCTGAAGATCCTTCAAATTGTACTTTTTATTAGATTGTGTGAGATCATTATAATAACAAAGGTTTGATTCATTAAAAAAGAGACAATATTATGATACTAAAATTCATCAAAACAAGCAAATAGCTAAACTCTTGGTACATAGGTTCACTTTTCATGTGGAGTTGGATTTGTTGTGTCACTAGTTAGGGTCGATAATATAGATAAATGAAAGACTTTTTGGATGAATCATGTTTAATGACAAAACTATTGTTGTTAGGAGTGAGCACTAAAGCGTAAGATCTTACGTGTTTTGCAGCATGAATAGTGTTAGAGCGAAG
>NC_021160.2:36637393-36643016 GCF_000331145.2 Cicer arietinum | reverse complement strand
TATGACCCAAATATGTGGGTGCGCAGAGGAAGCGCGTGGGAGCGGCGCGCCTTGTCGCGCAGGAGAGGCATCGTTTTGCGAAGCTCTGACCTGTTTACGTTGTTTCGACCTAGTTGTAAAACTCATGCTCTGACCTATTTTGCACCTCTTTACCTTCGTATTCTGCTTGTCTCCCATAAAGAAAATACACGCGCATGAGGATTTAAAGGCAACAGTAGTCAGTAATTGTTCGTTTCGTATTATGTTCGTTTTCCGCACAATTCTTATTCCTCAAAGCCTCTATTCTTGTTCGTTTTCTGCTCTGCAGCCTCTACTTATTTTCCATGTATTGGTTTTAAGCCTTTGTTTCAAATTCTAATACTAAAATTAAATGATTCAATTTCATATTTCCTCCTTCTATTTCTTCTATAAATTCTTCTCATCTTTACAACTCTTCTCAATCTCATATCTAAAACTCTCATCAATTCTCTTCGCTGCAATATGCAATTTCTCTTGTTGCCTCGTCATTTCAATCATGTCTACATATGTTCCAATTGCCTGCAGTTCTAGTTCTGCACCTCCCAGAATGTAGAAAATTGCATTAGGAAGCATAACTTATATAGCATAGAAAAATGGTGTATCTGTTGATGGAAGAACTAGAAAAGTAAAATACAATTATTATGGAAACACATTTATTGGAGGAATGTACAGACTGAAACACCATTTGGTTGGTACACAGCTCAACGTTGTTACATGTGATGATGTACCTGATGATGTGAAGAAACACATGTTTGAACTTATAAAATCCTTGAAAGATAAATCATTGAAGAAAACATAAGAGAATGATACAGATAATGAAAAAATAAAAGGAAAAAGGTCATTAGAAGAGGATGAAAATGCTACCCCTGCAAAAAAATTCAAAATATAGTAAGTACTTGAACCACCATCAACAACATTTTTAAGAAGATTTTGAAAGAAGAAGCGTGTCTAGAAATAGCTGTGTTCTTCTACAATAATGCCATAGGCTTTAATGTGACAAAGAGTGATGAATTTAAAAGGATGTTGGAAATGGTTTCAAGACATAGCCTTGGTTTTAAGCCATCTTCCTATCAGCAAATCAGAACAAAGTACTTGAATCAAAAGGTGGAGGAGAAAACTAAGTTCATTGAAGAACACAAACTTACTTGGAAGAAGACATGTTGAACTATTATGAGTGATGGGTGGATGGACAAAAGACAGAGGACACTTTTGAATTTCTTATTTAGAAGCCCTAAAGGTACTTTTTTTTTTAAAAGTCAATAGATGTTTCTCATATAATAAAAATTGCCGACAAAATATATCAGATGATTGAAAGTAGTAGAAGAAGTTGGAGAAGAAAATATCGTGCAAATTGTGACCGATAATGCAACAAATTACAAAGTTGTTGGTGCAATACTAATGTTAAAAAGGAAGAGGCTCTACTTGACACTGTGTGCATCACACTATATTGATCTCATGTTAGAGGATTTTGAGAAAAAGATAACAGTTCATCATGAAACAATTTCAAAAGGTAAGAAAATTATCCTATCTATATATATATATATATATATATATATTCAAAGGTTTCTCTAATTTCTTTATTACAATATTTCACCAAAGGAAAAGATTTGGTGAGACCAACCGCTTCTCGATTTGCAACATCTTATCTAAATTTGGGTTGTCTCATGGAGAACAAAGGGTCATTGATAAGAATGTTCACATCTAATGAATGGACATCAAGCAAGTTTGCAAAAATTAGTGAAGGGTAGTATGTTGAAGAAGTGATGATGGATAAAGAGTTTTGAAAAAGATTGCAATTTGCTTAAAAGGTGTTTATCCACTAATCAAAGTGATTCGTTTAGTGGATTCAGATGATAAACCAGCAATGAGGTTTATTTATGAGGCAATGGACCAAGCTAAGGAGAGAATCCAAGTTGCCTTCAGTGATGTTCAAAGAAGGTACTAACTACTATTTCTACAAATTATGCATTCTGCCTTCGAATTCTGCATAATGTTTATGTTTTGCAATGCACAATATTTATGTAAATTATGCATTCTATTTCAAGCCTAAAAGTAATTTAGTTGTTTTCCCATTATTTAGTTTCAAGCCTCTATGGGATATCATTTATGAGAGGTGGGATAAACAACTCCATCGACCTTTGCATGCGGCAGGCTACTACCTTAACCCTCGACTACTTTATAGCCCTAGATTTAAAGTTGATTATGAAGTCAAACGTGGATTATATCCAAGATTGGTAGCAAACGTGGAGATGTTGAAGAAATTTGCAAGATTGATGCTCAATTGGAAGATTTCAAGACACAAGCAAAGTTTTTTGGTAGTCTGGTAGCAAAGACTGCACTTAAAACTAAAACTACATCACAATGGTGGGAATCATATGGGGATGAGCATTTAGAACTTCAATCTTGTGCAATTCGTGTGTTAAGCTTAACTTGCAGTTCATCTGGATGTGAACGAAATTGAAGCGCTTTTGAGATGGTAAAAATCACTTTAAAAGTTCATTTTGAAAATTATCCACAACTTGCTATATACTAATGGAGTTTGTAAACTTTGTATCTATTAGGTCCACACAAAAAGGAGAAATAGTTTGTAAACTTTGTGTTTGTGATGACAAATTCAAAATTAGCTAAGAAATAAGCAAACTAGAAATGTGTCGAACATAATCTTCATGATCTTGAATCTTATGACATATTTATAAGTTGTTTTCAACAAATATTCTAAGATAATTTATGACAATAGTTTACAGCTTATATGAAAACAATTGTATTTTATATTTTGTTATAAAAACAATTTATATACACATAACTTGAGAGAGAGAGAGATTGCAACAAAAAAATTGTAAGAAATTAACGGTAAGTGAAACATGAAACTCCAAAAAAACATTGTAAGTGAAACATAATTGTCATCTAAATAACTTATCTCTAACATAAAAACACTAGTGAATGCATTAATGAGATAACAATGTAATTACACAGAGATATTTTCGTAGTTGCATCATTGTTGTCTAACATTAAAGCTCTAGAGAAATCATGATAAATATTTGTTATTTATACATAAAAAATTAACCTTGTACCCCTCAAATTGAATGAAAAGACATATTTGTCCTCTTATGAATATTAAAATTTGTCATTTTTCATTATTTCACCATTTCAGCTTGAAGGTACATAAATGAGTACCAAGTTTTTTGTTTTTCCGAAAAACTTTTTTCAAGTTATCTGGTACACAAGTTGCACTCCGGAAAACTTGAAAAAAGTTTTTCATAAGAGAAGTTAATTTTTGAAAATCTTAAATTCAACATTTTCGGTATTGGAAAACTTATTTGAAGTTTTTGAGAACAAACAAAAAATTTATTTCAACCTTTCCAAAACAAACACAATACCGAAATATTTGAATGATGAAAATATGCAAGATGAACATGCACATCACGAGGAACATGTACAGCAGGAGGGTGAGCTGACACAATATTTGGAGGACCATATGATATGTCTGTCCTTACACGATATCGGCATCATGTGTATGAAATATTGTGGTTTGGTCAAGTAAGTTAAATTAATTATTATTTATAATGCATTAAAAATATTTAAATTAATTATTATTATTTTTCTATATTTAATTTTAATGTCAATATTTTATCTGTATGCAATAGCGACTAATGCTGAAAATAGTTGCTCATAGAAAGAAATTGCAATAATTTACTCCACAAGTTCTCCCGCGAATTATAGAGACGTGGATGAATTTGTCTGGATTAGCTCCCACTACAACGGGGTAGTCTGAAGTTGATTGACAACAACCTATTTATGCATTTGTGGAAAGATGATTACTTTGGACGATGATTAGTAGTTTCTTTCAATTTTTTCATCCCTTTTTCTGAAGTAGCACGCAAATTCTAGATGTCCAAGTTTTTTACAATATGAGCATCTAGTCTTGCATTTTTCTTCCTTTCTTTCTGGGACAAAGAATTTTTCATAGAGTTTTGTTTTTTGGGTTTGATTGAAACCAAGACCAGCTTTATCAAAAATTCCTATTTGAGATCCCATGATGTTATGAAAAGTTTCAGTGGCTTTAATGAAGTTTAGTAAATCTGTTTTGAGAAGTTCATTTTCATTTCTAAGTTGAACGTTCTCCAGTTGTAGCCCAGAACGTTCTTGACATTCTTCACTTTCAAAAACTTTTGTTTGTTTCAATTCTTGAATCATTTTTTTTAACAGATTATTTTCAGCCTGATTTCTTTCTTTATCTTCTTTCTCTTTATAAAACTGTTCTTTCAGAGAACTACATTTTTGAATAAGAAGATTTGAGTCATTTAACAAGTTATCAAATTCATTTCCCATTTGTTGACATAAATGACATGGTTCAGAATTTATTACCTCATCTTCCTCTATTTTTGCCATCAAGCATATGTTGGCTTTTTCTTCTTTTTCCCCAGTTTCTGATTCCTCTGAATCGTCCCATGTTGCCATCATTGATTTCTTTTTGAAGGGAAATCGTTTTGGTGGATTTTTGTTTGATGGACATTCTGCTTTGTAATGTCCCAATTTGTTGCATCCAAAGCATGTGACTTGACTCTTGTCAATCTCTGTTTTAGGATTTCTGTTTTGAAATCCCTTTTTGATTTGATCTCTTCTTCTCATAATTCTTTGTATTCTTCTAGTAAGAAGCGCGATTTCATCAGCATCTCCTTGTTCATTTTCTTCTGATTCCTCTTCACCTGGTACTGTGATTTTATCTTGAGAGACTTTCAGTGTTATTGTCTTTCCTTTCTTGACTGGTTTGTCTTCTTGCAATACTACCTCATGAGCTCTTAGAGTTCCAATTAGTTCTTCCAGAGGCAGTGATTCAAGGTTCTTGGCTTGGCTTATAGCTGTCACCATTGGTCTCCAAATGATTGGAAGACACCTCATGATTTTTCTTACTCTTTCTTGCACAGTGTAAGCTTTGCCAAGAGAGCGCATTTCATTTACTATTGTGGTGAATCTTGAGCACATTTCATCAATGGTTTCTCCTTCTTGCATTTCAAACAGTTCGAATTTCCTTATACCAATGTCTATCCTTGTTTCTTTGACATGGCTTGTTCCTTCATGGTGAGTTTGCAATGTATCCCAGACTTCTTTTGCAGTTGTGCATTCATCTACCCTTTCACTTTCTTCCCTGCTTAAAGCACATGATAAGAATAATTGAGCTTTAGAATTTAGAAGTACCTTAGCTTTATCTTCTGCTGTCCAATCTGCTTCCTTTTTTAAGGCAGAATTCGAGTCATCTTGATCAACCCTTGGTGTGAAATCTCCATCTGTGATGATGCGCCACATTCCTGTGTCCTGAGATTTTAAGAACAACTGCATTTTGTTTTTCCAAAAATAATAGTCTGATCCATCAAAGAATGGAGGTCGATTTGAGGATCCTCCTTCAACAATGTATTTTGCTTTCGACATTCTTCTAGATCTTTTCTCTAACACTTGTTAGGTGTTTTTGAACTTTTTAGAGACCGAGCTCTGATGCCAATTGAAGTAACAATGTCGATTTACAAGAAAGGGGGTTTGAATTGTAAATGTGCCTTTTAAAAATTCCTGTTAAAACTTAAGAAAATAACTCAAGAATGATCTTGGTTAT
>NC_021160.2:36510058-36633474 GCF_000331145.2 Cicer arietinum | reverse complement strand
CATTATTTTTAGAATAAAAATAATCCTTCTTTGAAATAGCTTTTTGACTTTTAATGGTTTAGCATTTAAAGCATTTCTGTCATTTTCTTGACGTTTCTTCATTGATCTTGGATGGTACATTATCTGTCTTGAGTCTTGAGTGTAGCTAGAGAAGGTTGAAGATGATTAGGAACGAATTGCAGACTGAAACATAGAGAATACAGGGCTGCTGTTGATGTGCAGAAAAATGGAGAATGATTAACGTTCTTGGTTTTATCAGTTTGAACTTTCTTGAGCTTCAATAATCATTCTGGAGTTCCCGTTTTAAACGTTTTGGATTTCCTTTGTTCTTGTCTTGTCATATACCCAGATTGATCAAGCTTTCTTGACATTTGAATTTTGGAGCATGCAGATCGTCATGATTTTTGTCTGTCTTTGAGTCCTTTGATCTTTGCGATCAAATATCCTTTTTGAGTCTGGATTATTCGTACTTGTTCCTTGCCATGTACTTGTTAGATATGAATGATTTCCAGAGCAGACTTTTTATCACAGGGATAGAAAAGATTTGACCAAATTGTTGTGATGGATAATTTGTTGAAGCTGAAGATCATTCTCTGTTATGATGCAGAATGGTCTTGTTGTTGTCTTTTCTTGTATTTGCTTGATTCTGCTCTTAATTAAATCCACTCAAAAACACAAGTTAAATTAACATAACATTTAGAATCATAATTAACATTCTTAATTAACATTTGTTTATTTTCATCAAAACTTAAAATATAGAGTTTGTCTCAACACCATCACCCGACCTAGATGGAGTAATTTCATGTAATACTTTCATAACTTTATCAGAGATGCCTCTTGAAAATATATGGGGGGAAACCAAAGAAACAAGGGGTGCACACTATAGGTTAGATTGGTTGAAAGAGGTCTTTAAAAGACAGTGTACAACAAAGCGATTTGATTGTGTTGTTAGGGTGTATTTGCTTAATCTAGTAGGGAGTATTATTTTCGCGGATAAAAGTCATACATTAATTTATGCGGAATATCTTCCCTTATTCAGAGATTTGGAAGGTACAGGTAGATACGCATGGGGTAGTGTTGCACTCGTTGTCCTTTATGACTACCTCTCTAATGCTAGTTGTTATGACACCAAAAAGTTAGATGGATATATGTCGTTGTTGTAGATATTAAATATTTATGATTATTATTAATTATTACGATTTTTATTTATTAATTTTTACTTTTATCATTAATTTATTATTATTTTTTTTTTTGCAATAATGTTGAATATACAAATATTTTTGGCATATTTGTAAAAGAGGTGATCAATGTGTTGATGTTGAGTGCATTGCCAAAATGAATAGATGGAGTTGTAAACAAGACAAGCACAAAATCTTTGAGTACAAACAGATGATTGATGCATTGACACCTACTGATGTCATATGAAGACCGTGGAAGAATCATATGGATGTCATTCCTTTTGATGATATAATGTTATACACTAGCCACTTCCAATTATGCAACATTTTAGTAACATATTTGCCTGAGAGGTTTTTGAGACAATTTGGATACATTCAACATATTCCACCACCTTCACCTCCAGTTCTTTCTAGATTATCCGATGTAGATGTCGAATGAATGGGATATTTGAGCCATATCATCGAACTGCATCATAGGATATATCTAGCTACATATCCATCTGAGTGTCAGGATGGATATTTGGAGTGGCTCTACAGAGTATCTCATCCACTTTTAGTGCAAGTAGATGGTGTACCCCACGTTCTAGATTTTAATATCCTCATTGTTGTGGAAGCTTCTAGTGAATAATCATTTATCCTGCAACAGGATAGTGATCTTATACAACGGGGGTTGAATGCACATCATATTGATCCAAATGACGATATGTATAGTTACTTTTTTAGAGTTTCATCCTAAAAGGCCTACCAAATACTCCATTTATTATTTTAAATATTTTTAATTATCTTTTCTTTTAGCTTTTACTCTAACAAAAACTTCATTTTATTCGTCATATCTAAAGTTGGATATATAGGCTAACTCACCCTATTTTACTTGCTTTACTTAAACTTGCATATTAAACATATTGAGATGATCTATCTATGAAAGATAACAAGTAGTAATGCGTTGGTTCAAGTTCACTCTGCATTGATTTGCAGTTAAACGGATTGATCCCGCAAAACATATAAAAATAAAAGAAATTCACTTAGTCTAAAAAAATACTCAAAATTTGTAATTTAAAAAATGAATAAAAAAAGTAACTACAATTATTGATAATTTTATATTGTAAGTACTAAGTAAGAAGAAAAAAAAATGATACTTACATATAACTCTAATAGTGCAAATCAACATTAAGATCATAAGAAAATGATAGAATATAATTTATATAACCTTTTCAGAAATACAATTTATATAACCACAAAAAGACTAATAGGATCATAACTTATTAACTAATTCAAAAGTATAGTTGTAAGTTTTTTCTTAAAGTCCTAGTTATACGGACTACGAGACAACCTATAATTTTGCAAATTTATACTACCTAACCCACAATTTAAATGATCCAATCCACACGGATCAAAATATAAATGGACCAACACAAATTAGTAATTAGTTCTAGAGGTTTGTACCATGCACTTCCAATTCCACTTGAAATTACATTTTTGCTTTTTTCTACTATCTATAAACCCTAAAAAAAATTAGCACTCATTTTTTCACCCCTTCTTTCGAAACTTTATAGAAATTATCCCACCATTCGAAAGTTTACAAATTTTCTAAACATAAAAAGTAAGTAATTTTTCTTAATTTCGAATTTTTTATAATTTCGAAACAATTATTTTTGAAACTTTCGAACATTTAGAACAATATTATAGTTTCGAAATAGGATTTCTTTTTTCTTCTGATTTTCGAAAGTTTCCATCAAATATGAAACTTTCAAAATGTTAATTTCCAGATTTTTTCAAAACTTTCAAAATATTGAAATGTTCGAAACAGTAAATCTTCGAAACTTTCGAAATTAAAAAATGGAAAGTTTGTTAATTAAAAAAATGGAAAGTTTTTATAAATGGAAAATTATATAAATAGAAAGTTTATTTAAATAGAAAAACATATAAATAGAAAGTTTATATAAATGGAAAAAAATATAAATGAAAAGTTTATTTAAAAATTTTAAAAAAACGTTCAGATTCAGGTCAAACCTTTAGTAAATTGTTAATTTTGAAAGTTTCTAACAATTCTAAAGTTTCAAAATTTCTGCAAATGTTCCATTTCGAAATCCTCGAAAGTTTGAAAAATCTAGAAATTTTTATTTCAAAAATTTCTAAATGTTCGAAAGTTTGAAACTTTCATTTTGAAATTTTCTAAAATGTTGGAAAGTTTCAACAATATCTGAAAAATTTTCATTTTGAAATTTTCAAAAAGTTTGAAAGTTTCCACAATTTCTAAAAAAAACTTAATTTCAAAACATTTCATAACTTCGAAAGTTTGAACAATCTAAAAAAATTTTATTTCAAAAATTTCAAAAAATTCGGAAGTTTCAACAATTTCTGAAAAAACTTCATTTCGAACACTTCATAACTTCAAAAGTTTGAACAATCTAAAAAAATTTCATTTCAAAAATTTTAAAACATTCGAAAGTTTCAACGTTTTCTAATTAAAGATGATAAAATATATATATATATAGATAATTTCATATTAGATGAAAGGTGAGAAAGTAAGGTACGAGAGTAATGAGTAGAAACCTTTTAGTCCTAACTACGCGAACTACAAAGGACGGATCACGTACCTCAATCTATATCCATATGTAGTTATATCATTTTGATATCACTATTATATACATTTATTTACAAACTTTTTTTCATATTCCTATTCTTTAGTTTCACTTTATTTCACAAACAAAATTTATGTTCGCGCACCAACGCTTCTGACGCACGAGGGGCAAGGGACGCAATTGCATCTTGCGTAACATAATCACAGATTAAATAATTTAATCAAAGATAAAAACGAAGAAAGCATGAATATGTAGACATATACGATTATATGAATATATATGTATCAAGAATGCATGATAACAATTTATAGGGTAACCAAAAAATGTATCTATTAGCCTATAATACCAATTGATGGATATTCACAATAAACTTAAATCTTAGATACAATTAGATGACATATAATAAACAACATAAATCATATTTGTCATGATAGTAAGATTCATGTTGGAAATAATGATTATACTAATGGAAGATTATTGGAAATAATTATGAAATTAATAAACAACATAAATCGTATTTGTCATGATAGTAACATTCATGTTGGAAATAATGATTATATTAATTGAAGATTGTTGAAAATAATTATAACATTAACGAGAGTCAATGTTGTTGTCAATTGAAAAATAAGGAAGTTCCAAAGATGAGTGATATCATATACTAGTAGTATATATAAGGTGGAAAGGTATGGAACTTGGGGTGTACCCCAATGGGTACCCAATTTTGTAAAAGAAGAATAACACATGCACAATTGACCACCACACGTCGCCGTCCGTTCCGGTCGGGTCGGGCTTGGGCCTTGACTTTGGCTAAGTGTTGTATTATTTTTTAGCATATAAAAATTAATAAATTATTTATTGAATTAAATGAATGATTTTCTCTTATTGTATCTCTTATTTATTTAATTAATTAAATGAATGTTTTTCTCATATAGCTTTGGCTAAGTGGTGTATCTCTTATTGTATTAGATCTAATGGATCTCACTTTTCTCTCTGATGCAATTGCGGATTTCCTATATAAATAAAGGGTTTCCCTTAGTTGGAAAAACACACCAAAAACACTTTGAATATGAGGTTTTTCTCTCTTCTTCCCCTTTCTTACTCACTTCTTCTTTTTCTTTCGAGTGGTCTTAATGTCATATTACGAGTGGTAGTCATTTGAATGTCATATTGAGGGTGTAATTATAGAATGGTTTTCTACGGTGGAGTAGAACTCCGATAGTTATCTGAGTTGCTTTATCTTGAGGACTTCGTGGTTGACAGTCTGCTTTGCACAATTTGGGCAATGTCTCAAAGAGAGCGCGGCATAGTCCGCGACTCAACCAATTAATATTTTCAGTGGCATAAAATTTTTTTTCAAAGTTCTTTCAAAATTCAAAAATAACAATTCATAATCTTGAAGAAATGATGAACAATAAGAATGTGAGAGTTGTACTCCTCTTTCTGATGTAAGTTTACTACTATGTGTTCTAACTTCAGGGAATGACAAAATATACACACCAGATGAAGGAGATCTCTCAACAGGCTAACTAAAGAAACGACTCAATGTATCACATGTCATCTTCACATGTCTCGTGTAATCAATATTCACATTTTAATTAAGAGCATTAAGATAAATAGTATAATTGATTTTTTTTTTATCTTTTATTAATTAATTAAAGAAATCCATTCAATTTCAACAATATATGTCAATATATGGTGTTGATAATTGATGGTAATTATTGATGGATCAACGTTGATTGATGATGATTTTGTTTAATTTGTATTTGTTGTATTTGATATAGTAATAAATTAAATAACAAAGGCTAATCTGAATTGATTGTATAAACATATTTGAAAAAAAGTTAATAAATTTGATGGAGTAGATAATCGATTAAGTAATCGAATAAGCAATGAATGATAATTGTTTATATATTAGTAAAACTTGTAAATATAAGTGTTGATCTGTGATGATTTTGATGGTAATAATCAATTAGGATTATTATATATTAGATTAGGAATATTGATAATCGATTAGGATGCTAGATAATAAATTAAAAAGATAAGATAATCAATTAAGATGAAAATTAGAATTAATCAACTAATTGCGAACATAAATAATGAATAAAGTATAGTTATAATCAATTAAGTGATTTAAATAATCAATTATGATGTTAATATAATCAATTAAGTGTTTGACAGAAACTTAGAACTAGGTAGGCAATGTCTTGTTTAATTAAATTTAATTGGTAATGATAAAACTTAGTAACTAATAATGGGGTGTTCCAGTAGAATAATAAACCACTCTGTCTCGAAACATTGATTTATGAGGTAGTAAGCAAATACTCTGCTCGTATAAAACCATAGATTATTTTATTCTAAATTTTTTAGTAGTTGTTTTACTAAAAAAAATTATTTTTAAATTTTTCAACTAACAAAATAACTAGAAGATTTAAAAAAAAATCTTAATAAAAATAACTATCAAAAATTTTATTTTTGAAATTTTTTAATTCAAAAAATAACCATAAAAAATTAAGTTTTTTGAAATTTTAAATTAATTTTTTTGTTTATTAAAAATTTTGAAAACGGACAAATTTTATAGTAAAATCTTTTCTCAATTTTTGTTTTGTCAAAAAGAAATTTCATAAATAAAAAATTCAGTAGAAAAAGAATTTTCTCAAATTTTTTTTACCAAAAGAAAATTTCAAAAACTATTTATTTTAGTACTGAAAATTTCTAAAACAAAAAATTTTCTCAATTTTTTATATGTTTTTCAAAAAAATTCGAAAATAATTATTTTGCTTATTAGAAATTTCAAAAATGAAAAGTTACACATATTTGGTTTATGAAATTTAACTTTTTTTTTTAAAAAAAAGAAAAAAGGTTATACTTACCTACTCTTAAATAATACTAATATCTTCTCTATGTTTTAACTAAACACCAATCTCCTTTTTCTCGCACTCTTTCACTTTGCTGAACAATCTTCTTCCACCGTTGCAAGTACAGTTTTTTTTATAATTATTTTTTAAAATTTTAATCGACTTTGACTCTCTTTTATTTTGATAACTGCCTTTAATATGTTAGATGATTATTGCATTTATTTGGTTTAAGCCTAGTGATTGAGAAATCTACCACGTAGCCTTTATTTTATATAAATACTATTTTGTCTATTAAAAAAGTTTACCACTCCAAAATAACAATGACTGTTCTCAGCCCAAAACCATTCATAACAATGAGAGAATGTGAATGCACCCCCCCACCTACAAAACTCCACACCCAGGAAACTTCAAAATCCAAGAAAATCAAGAAGAACGCCCTGGATATATGGCTAAGATATAAACTAAAATATATAATAAAATAGACTTAAATATATATATACTTCCTTAATTTATTTTAAAAGTTTAGTTTCATTTCATATTTTAAAAACGGCTAAGTAGGTCAATCAATTTATGTTAATACAACTTATGTCTATTAATGCAACTTGATTGCTACTAGAGGTGGTAAAATGGATGAATAAAATGGATAGATTGGATGAATTTGGATTTAGATGCTAATAGATAATAGATGGTACTGACTCGAATTCGTCTTGCTTTAGTAGGAAAAATTTGATTTGATTGAATTCAGATGTGGATACGAGTTTTCCCCAAAACTAAAATTCAGGGACGGAGATGGATTTTGGGTGTTGATATTCACCCCGCACCTGCTTTTTAACACCTTAAATTTTATAATAAGTTATTTTATTAATAAAATATGATTTTAAATAATTAATTTGGTGTTAAAATTATTTTAAAATACAAGTTAATAAATTTTGTGACTAGTTTTCGTTATATGAGTGCTTCAGATGATGTGCTAGTTTTATACATATATTGGAATAAATGAGTAATATAAATAATAAGTATTTTATTTTATTATTTTATATATTTTCTAAAAATAATAGTATGTTAGTGTAATATTTTAAAGAATACAATTGTAAGCGGTTTTATGTGTATATCCATGTACACAATTAATGTGATATTTTATGTGTGTTTGACTGATGTTTAATGTGTAGGTAGTTATATTTCAATTATTTATAATAATTTTCTATTTTTAATTAATTATTTTATAAATTATTATCTTGAGATAATAGTAACATTGTATTTGATTTACTTTATTTTTATATACTAGTTATGATATTATGATTTAATATATATTTATTATGATTGAGTAAATAATATAAAGTATTGATGTTAGATTTTTTTATTTATTTATAATTTTGAATATTCTCTAAAGAAGGTAGTATTTTAGTGTAAGTATTTTTAAAAACAATAACTTAATAATTGTGGTAATAATTATGAGTATCATGATTTTAGTTATTACTAATATATTTTTAAAAGGTTAATTACTTTAATTACTTTATTTTATAAAACATTAGTTTTGAAAGATTGGTAATGTTTTAGTAATGAAATTGTGTTTAAAGAAGTGTTAAAAAAATTAGTTTTGATAATTGTTGATTTTATTTATAAAAGAATAAAAAAAAAGTTAGTAAAATGTATTGTATGGGTTAGAACCATATGCAAGAGTAAAACATAATTAAGTAATAAAAAAAATTAATTGAAAACAAGAACAAGGAAAGGTATCAAAAGACATGAGCGGGACAGATACGATCGCACTTAAAAGGGAAAATGAGAGAAAGTTTAAATATGTCTTTGATTTTTGCAATTATAATCTTTTTTTATTTTGATCATCGTAAGTGTTTTTTTTTTTTTTGGTTTACATCTCTGCAAATATAGTTTTATTTTAAAACAGTCATTTCGTACAACTTCTATTACAAAAACGTTAACACCGTTTTGAAATGTTCTTTCAAAAATGGGGGACTAGATTTTGCAGTAAAATAAGTTGTATGAAGAGTCAATTTATGATCCTTCGTCCACAATTCCGCGATTTCACCACCGCACTTTTTTCCCTTTCATTCCACCTTCAACTTCCTCCTTCATCAACATTTCCACTATTTCATTGTCATTGTGCTTCCTTTTCCCTTTTACACCATCTTCATTCACAATTTCATCTTCAACAACCCCACTATTCACCTTCATTTTACCATCGCCACTCTTCACTCTCATCAAATCGCATGAACAAAATTTGTTCCTTTTAACATCGATTTTCTTCTCATTATTAGGGGGATCTTTTTAATCAGAGAATCTAGAAGATCGTCTTAGCGACGAAACTTTGTCGTTTAATCTGAGTGATTTCCTAACACCAATGGTGGAGTTCTTGATTGAATTGAAAATGTCTTTGTGGATTTAGATTTGGGGTTGTTGTTGTGTTGAATGAGGAGGAGGACTTATGTTACACATTCTCACAAACACTTGGTGGGACCAAAGGCATATTAACGGTGTTAGTGTTTTTGTAACAAAAATTTGACAAAAAGACTATTTTAAAATGAAACATATTTGCAGGGATGTAAACCAAACAAAAAAACTTACGAGAACCAAAATAAAATAAAATAAATGTTATAATTGCAATAACCAAAGACATATTTAAACCATGAAAGAAAATTGATATCGATCATCAATCAATGTCCAAAAAACTTTCTCTGTTTTTTTGTCCAAATTTTAATATGTTGTTTCATTTATTTATTTAGTCAATTAAACTTATCTTCTCAAAATTTTAACCACCCTAATTTCTCCCTAAAATACACGACTTCTCCATTTATGGAATTCATTATTTTGCACCGTTCACTATAAATCCAATTTGAGTGAAACCAACGCTAAAACGACTGTGCGAACAGTAGATATATTATCCACTGATTATTTTCCGATTTAGGGTAAGTTTACTTGACTCAATTTCGAAATTGACCCTTTTAGAGTGGGTTATCGTAATTTATTTTTGACGTTACCCATACATTGTTGAGTTTGATTGATTGAAAGATAATGAGTTAAAGAACAAAAGCTTTTTGTTTGTGGACTTGTATTCGTATGTGAAAGAATCGAAATAAGGTAAGGAGTGAGCGAACGTTTGAATTTATGAGTATAATATATTATGAGATGAATAGGAAAACTGTATTTCCCAACTATTCATTTGGGGCTCGTTACGTACAACAATAGCTATTTGGAGGATAAATTAATTAATGTGCAAATATAGAATTTGTGAGGTTAAAATGTCGAATAAAAATATTTTATAAAAGTGTTGATTGATTTAATTTCGCTAACTATGTGGTATTTAATATTATTGTGATATTGAGTATCAAATGGATTTTGTGCATATGTTTGATTAGACGAGTTTATGTGATGTGATAATAAAATATGGATGCATTATATGATATAAGTTTATGGGATCTGGTAATAAAAGATGGATGCATTGTGATAAGTTTATGAGATGATGATGGTTCTATATAAATTTGTAATGAGTTTATTTGATGTTGATGATGATATATGATTAATGATAATGATGTTATAAATTTGTGATGAGAATATTGAAGTAACCCCATAACTGATGGAATATTGACGATTTCAACTTGTGCTAAAGATGATGCTCTTAATGGAGTAGTCTAGGTCAACGATGGGAGAAAATAGATGTTGAGAATTTTTGAAGTAAATACTATTTTGTCATCTTATAGGTAGGGCTTGACAAGCCTGGTGATTTCGGAGAGTTACAACTGAATGTGCTTAATCGTGGCAGTCTATTGTTGAACCTTAAAGGAAGATTGTTAGACCTTGGAGGTTTTTAGGTGGAGAATTCCTAAGTGACTTGGAGGTTTTTAGGTGGAGAATTCCTAAGTGACTTGGAGGTAGCCTTTCAAATATCGAGAGCTACCATGCAACACATTTTTACCTCGACTTGAATTGTCTTGCATCTCGAGTTGAGTTGAGAGGATTTATTATGACGTGATCAATTTGAATTGTCTATCCACTCAAGTGGTGGCATAGTATCAAGCCTCATAACCAAATACTTCATAGTTAGAATTGTACCAAACTGTGAAGGAGTATAGTCTAAGTTCATGCATATCATTGCATTTTCTTGTTATTGATTTGTTGTGATTAATATGTATCCCTTGCGATAATAATTTCTTTTAGATGATTTAATGTTATAATTAAATGTATTGATTTTCCTTGAGTGGTTTTGGCATTATAATGTAATATTATTTTCTTTAATATTTTGATATATCATGATGTGTTATGATACGATCTATTATGATTATTTGCGTGTTCTTCTTATTTATACTATACTATCAACGTGATTTCGAAAATCACCTCATTCGTGGGTTGTGTTTGACTGAATTGACCATGCGTTTGCATAATCGCAATTATTGCAGGTTAATGAGTCTTAAAGTTCAAGTGTGAGAGAAACTTAGCTCGATAGGTGATACTGGGAATGAGGAGTTAAGTTGTATTTTACTTATTTAATTAGAAATAACTTTTTGTATGAAAACCTAATAAGTACTGATAAGTTTTTGGAATTAAATTAATAAATGAATATTGCACTGTTTTATAGGAGGAAAAACATTTAAAGTGTTCCTTTTGTATTTTGGGAAATGTGATATTATATATAACTTGTAAAAGTTTCTTTTTTCTCTGAAAAAGTTTTTATTTATCCGATGCAAATTTTTACAAAAATATGACATAAATTATTATATATATTATTTTGAAGTTTATGGCGTCAGAAGCACTAGAACCCACCCCACTAGTAATATTACTATAATTTTTAAATTTTATATACATGTACACATTAAATACACTTAATATTTTTTAAATATTAAAAATTATATTCTTATCTCTATAGAATTTTTTTTAATTTATTAATGTTAATAATTATTATTTTATTATATTAATTATAATAGATATAATTTTTAAATTTATAATTTTATATATATGAATAAATATGAGTGTGAACGAGAAGACACAAAGCCCATTACGAACGGAGATGAATACTTAAATTTCATATCTATTAAACGATGGTAGGCGGGTGCATATTTTCCATTTTTAGTGGTCGGATGCCCTCTTGCCGTGTCTAAATAGATCAAAATATTTCGTTTACAATCCACTATTTTTTTTATAAAAAACCTAATTCATCAACTAAAAAAAACTGTATTTTTTTTTTGAATTAGTTAATTACAGTTTTTAATGTATTAATTTAATAATTATTAATTTAAAAATAAACTAGAGTTTGTCGGTGGTAGACTCCGACGGGACCTCGGTAATAGACGATGGCTCTCCGGTGGTATCTACGATGATTGCGGCTGACCACCATCCACCAACTCATAATATTAATAATTAATTAATAGTTATAGTATTTAAACTATTATTTTTAAATAATAAATAATTCAGTTTTTTTTAAACAATTTTTTATATTATCAGTTTATTAAGAAACAATTAATTTATGAATAATTATTTTATAATATTTTAAAAAGAGTTTTTATTTAAAATAATATAACAAGACCTATTTTTTTAAATAGTAATAAAAAAAATATTTGTGTAAAAGGAAATAATTTTTTTTTTAATATTTTTTTAAACAATAAATATAATTATATACTAATAATTTTTTAAGTATATATATATTTTTAAATAAATATATGTAATCTATTAGATTGCATTCAAAAATAAATGTGATCAATTGAATTTTAATATAAGTTTGGATGGGTGGGATCCATCCATATTTTTAAATGGATGAATTGAATCAATCCATTAATAATTTTGTTGTGTGGTGGTTGGATTGAATGAATTTATAGTTGGATAAATTTGATGGATTATGAATTAATGGATCATATTGCCACTCGTAATCTCTTTGGTCTACGCTGATAATCAAAATCAAATTAGTAGGTTATAAGGATATGAGAAGTCGTCTACTTTGTTATAAATTAGAGATTAAACTAAACTTTAAACATAAATTAAGGGATTAGACTAAACTTTCACCATAAATTAAGGAATCAAACTAAACTTTTTAAAGATACAGTTTATTCATGAAACTCAAGATTATATCAACACATAATACAACAATGTCGTGTACTTCTTAAATCAACACATAAAACAACAATTTCATTACCTCAACACCCTTACATATCTAAATACAAATTACACTAACACATAATACATCAATGAAATTAAAAAAACAAAATTTTCTTGCATTTCATGTACCAAAAAACTTACTTTTTGAAATAAAATATCAGATTCACAATGTTGTGAGGAAGAAGACGAATTGAATTTGTTCACCATGTTCACTTGTTTTGCAAAAACAACAAGAAATTATGGAAAATATTAACTTTTAATGAATCCTAAATTAATTTGGGGGGATAAGAAGTGAATTGGGAAAAACTTTCAAGAGATATGTACAACTCATTAATTGAACAAATCTCCAAATTCATATGATTGTGAGGAAGAAGACTAATTGCATTTATTCACTATGTTCATCTATTTCGAAGAAACCACATCTAATTTTGAGAAATATCGAGTTTTGGTGAACACTAAATTGATTTGGGAAAGAAGGAGTAAAGAGAGGAAAACTATATACAACCTATATGTCACATTATAACTGTCAAAATGAGTTAGTCCGAATGGACCAACCCACTAAAATACAGGGCTTGAGCCTAATAATTTCAGCTTGGTTTTTTCAAGGGATTTTTAGCCCGTTCTGAATAAACACGTTACTCATTTGAGTTAGGCCGTATGGGTATTAGGAAGTCCGCTACCCGCATAACCAATTTAAAAAAAAACATAAAAATAGTAAAATTGGCCCACTATAAAAAGGTCCAAAATATATCAAATACAATTAGTTGAATATATATATATATATAACTTGATAATTATAGTTTTGATTTTTGAGTAAAGTGGTCACGAAGTGAATGTTTGGGAAGTGAAAGAGGCAGCACAGCTGCAACCACATAAAATGGTCAGACATTATGAGATAATATTATCTTTAGTTGGTTATATATTTTTAATAATCAATTTCTTTATTTTCCTAATGAACAATCATCCAAAACTATGAAAAATGTGAACATTGTTTAAGGAGTTGAAAAACACTTATTTTAGAGTCACATTAGAACTATATAGCACTTTATTTGAATTTGAGTTATGTTAGACAAATCTAAATTTATTTGTGTTATACTAGATAATATCTCTAACTTGGAGACTTATTTTAATTTGTATGTTGTTTTGAAAATTTTGAATTGAGTTTGTGTTAATTGAAAAATCCAAACTTAGTTTGTGTATAAAGAGTAAACCATATTTTTTTAAAATGGGCATTCAAATTGATTCGTACTTAATGCATAAGTAGTATACCATAATTTTTTTAAATGAGCATTGAATAAAATTTTCAAATTAAAATAGTCACAAAGAAATTGAAAATATAATGAGTAAAAAATAAAATTAAAAAATGTGCGAATTACCCGCTCAGCTTGCAACCCGTCTAGGGCTGAGCTCGGGTAGTATTTTTTCATCCCATATTAAAACAGGACTTTTTGACACAGTCCGAAAAAATATGTAACCCGTTAAGGCCGATCCTATATGGACCAAATAACCCATTTTGACAGCACTATGCCACATCAACAAGGTTTAACACCATTTACTACTAAGTTAGCTTAAGGGATCAAGTTGCCTTAATTTATGTAAGTTAAAGGATCAATTAAACCGGTTTAGAAGTTGAAGGACAAATCTGAACTTTAAAAATAAATTAAAGGATAAAAAATAAATTTAAATCAATAAAATATTTGCTTTCAAATTTATACTTAAAAAAAAAAAGTAAAAATAGAAAACCAATCTCAAAATTGTAAAATTTTATTTAAAATACTAAAATTATTTCAGATTTTTCTATAAGCATAATTTCATAATTTTATATTATTTTGAAAAAGATAATTCGAAACATATAAATTTAAACATTATTCTAATAAAAAATAAAACTAATATTAAAAATTATAGAAATAAATACTAGTAAAAATAATAAAAATAAAAAAATATTTTTAAAAAATTACATTTTGTCAAAAGAGTGATTTTGATATTTCATATGATTAAAAAAAAGAGTTAAATCTAAATCTAACAAAAAATTAAAAAATAATTTTTAAAGTTATAGATTTTTTTATATTTAGAAAAATTAATTATATATAGTTTTATCAAACATGCACATAATTGTATATTATTAACATCATATTATACTATTATTTGAAGAATCTAAAGTACATGACATGATAAAATAATGATGTATTGAATATACTATATTTTCATTAACCACAAGATATTATAAATATTTATCGTATTTTATCTTTATTCATCTTACTTATAAAAGTTTACTATATTTTATCTTTATTCGTCTTTCTTATCATATTATATATTTATCCACTTCCCTTTTTATATCCATCTTTATTTTATTTTGTCAATCAAACATAACTCTTAACAATTATAATATAATAAAAAATGTATATGATAAAAAAATTTAAATAAATATAATAAAATATAACTATGATATGATATGTTGATATATACATTCAATGTACTAGAATATAACAAATGAAATAATATTATACTATGAAATTATATATTTGTGATCTACAAAATAATAGTATGATATGATATGCATGGTACTTTTTTTATATTTTAGAACTAGTATGAGATGGAAGAGGTAAAATTATCGTGTAAAAAAAAACTAGAATGAAATTATATATATTTTTTATATAGTTCTAATACAAAAAAGGGTTCATATTAACACAAACTCGGTTAATTTATCTAGATGATTTTTCACAAAAAGTAGAAATGTAAGGATTTATATAAGATTAAAAATGGACAATATCACAAAAATGTAAATGTAATGCTTGTATACTCGAGACTAGGACATATAATTATATATTTAATCTTATCATTATTTCTTTAAGAAAAAGCTTATCCTTTAATATAGTGGTTATTATTATTAGTTAATAGCAATAATTATTCATAAGATGCGATACGAGGCAACACCAACATGATTACTTGAATTGTGTGAGAATGTTTTCATAAAAAAAAATAAAAAAATAGCGTGAGACTGCTACAATTGGGACTTTGTCATAGGGCTTTAAGTGTTCTGCCGCATATCTCAATTGGGCCACTAAGCAGCAGTGTCGAAACTACACAAAAATAAAACCCAATAAAAGAACCCAAAGTCCAATATCCACGTAAACCCAAAGGGACAAATATGGGAAACTACTGATGAAATTTTGCGGTCAGTGTCTCACAAGAAAAGAAATCGAAACCCTCCAACTCAGTTGCGTGACTAATTCAATTCAAGCAAATCAAGTAATGTGCCCCCAGCCTCAGGCCCGTGTAATAGCATCAAAGACGTTAGTGCACAGTATTGGTACATTACATTACAACAACACACATAAAATCACCAACTTCACACACACCCCAAACACCATTCATTCCCACCCAACCCAAACAACATAACACCAAAAGTTCTAAACCCCTTCATACCCCATGAACTCTCTCATGATTTTCCCCCAACCAAAATCAACAAAAACATGAAAAAGAATAAGACCAAATAAGTACATAACATATTAACATGTTAGAGATGTATGTAATTAACCTATTAAATAAATAAAAAAACCCTAATGGTCCGTTTTTATTTTTATTTTTTTCCTTTTTGAAAAAACAAAATAATAATTAAGAGATTGGATTTGAAGAGGTGTGAGAAAAGGAGGCAAGCAAGGGGCGTACTCATAGGAGAAGCAGTTTATGGTTAAAAAACCATCCTCTTTTAATTTTATTTTTCTCATATGATATGGAAAACCACCAAAACCAAAACAAAAACCCAAACCAAGACCTAGAGAACCAACACCACCAACAAGTTTGGGGCACGTGGGAAGAGCTTTTACTAGCGTGCGCCGTCAACCGCCATGGCTTCAAAGACTGGGATACCGTCGCCATGGAGGTTCAGTCACGAACCAACCGTCCAACGCTTCTCGCTACCGCACACCACTGCGAACAAAAATTTCACGATCTAAACCGTCGATTCATCGACGACGTTCCGCCGCCGCAACAGAACGGAGACGCCGACGGCGTCGACTCCGATCACGTCCCTTGGCTCGATAAATTGCGGAAACTCCGCGTTGCCGAGCTCCGGCGTGATGTCCAACGCAGCGATGTCTCCATTTTGTAATAAAATCTTTCTCTTTCTATATATTTTTCTCTCTCTAGAAATTTCGAATATTTTATTTTAGTTTAATTCATTTTTTAGATCTAATTTTTAGTTTATGTTTTTATACAAGGTCGTTGCAGTTACAGGTTAAGAGATTAGAGGACGAGAAAGCGAAAGAGAATGACGGAAAAGAAAATAAGAAACCAGATCTGGTGGTTTCCGACGAGGAACAGCGGCCGGAAAACGAAAAAACCGGTAGAGAAATGGAAGAAACTGAACCGGCTAATTCTGAACCGGATATTCGTCGGCTCGATGAAAGCACAACAAACACAGATAATAAACTGTTACCAACAACGGGAGAGGAATCGGACCGGGATAATCAATCGGTTAATGAGTCCAACTCAACCGGTTCGAGGTTCGATGCAGTGAAAACCGGTGAGGTTGACATAAAGTTAAATTCCGGTCCAGTTCCGGTTCATTCGGGTCCAAACGAACCGGTGCAAACCGTTAGAAAGAGAAAATCAGTTGAGGAGGAATCAAATAACGGAAGCTATGATAATGAGGCTAAAGTTCTTACGTGCGAGTCGGTGCCTCCGAGTGAAGAGAGGAAAGTGGAGGGTGACTCGTCCGAGTTACATGACTCGGTGACTCATTCGGGGGAGAGATGTGCGAGAGAGAGTAGCGAGGTGCAGAGTTCTACTAGTTTGACGAAGCGGAAGAATAGACTACGGAGGCAGAAGGCTTCCGGCGGAGACGTTATGCCGGAGAATGAGGAGGTTGCGAGGGTGAAATCAGAACCGTTGGTTGGCTTGTTGGAGATGATCAAAGGACATGAGAATTTTTCATTGTTTGAGCGCCGTCTTGCAAGCCAGGTATTCCAATTCCCATCCCATTCATTTTTTCGTGGACAAAACCGGTATTTCAGGCTTTTTCAAAAATTTGAAATAAAATTAATTTTTACTATTCACGTCCGAAATAATTATGTAAATAACATTATCTTTAATTTAAAATAAATTTAGAAAATAAACTTCATAAAATAGGACATTTTTGACGGAACACAAAATAGAACTTAAGTAAAATTAATTATAAGTAAGATTTGGATATGCGATCTTAAATCATGAGTGTCCAAATAAAGGGGACCACTTTTTTAGATAGATTGGTTTCTTATGGGGTACGAAGTTTGTGAGTATAATGGACATGTAAAAATTTGCTGAAATAATTTATTGTAATAAAAAAATACAGCATATGTTTTCCAACCAAAAACTAAATGTGGGTCGAAGAAGAGGTGTAGATTTGATAGTATATCTTACCGCTGAAAACCTTTTTCTTCTTTTTTGTGTGAATGCTTTATTGTTTCTTAGCACTACATCCTTACAGTTCACGGTTGATATCATCAATAATTTCATCTTTAAATTAAATTTATTAATACATTAGTACATAGAGGATGCTGATAAGACACTTTATCCTCTATATTAATATTATATTATCTATAAAAATATTAAATAATATTTTTTGTTAAAATATTGTTTTTGGAATATATGAGTTATTGACAAATTTTATGCTGTATAATGTATTGCCCTCGATGAAAAATGTTTAATTTTGCCCTATAATTTAGGAAAGAAAAATGAGAAATATTATGGTTTAGCTTTGCACGTGCATCTTCTGAGCCCAGGATTGGGTTCTTTTCCATGCAACGTGTTTAAACATGATTTCAGGCTGAATCATTCTTAAGCCCAAGGCTGGTTTAACTTTGGCCTGCTACCAAATACGTGACCCAAAATAATATATAATTTTTTTACAATAGACCCAAAATAATCTTAACGACCAATATTTTTTTCATTGCACACTTATTGACCCAACAAAAAAATAAATATTCCCTTTATTATTCCTCGCAGCGGGTGACGTGTTTGGTCATAAGTCGTAGTCATCCAACTGTGTCTTCTCTGAAATTAAAGTTGAAGGCCTATTTTTCTATTTTTTACAATAGTAAACTTAGATAATTTCATTTAACACACAATAATATGATCAATACAACCAAGAGTCTCAACAAATAAATGGCATGACCTAGCTAGCTAACGTGTATCTTACTGAATCGTATCCAAACAACCCAATTGTATTTTTTTTAAATAATCAATATTAATAATTACCAAACCATTTTATGATTCTCTAACAAGCCTCTATTGTATTACTTTTAAGAGTAGTTTTATTTGTTATTTGCAAGTGACACTATATATATTTTTTTTTCTGTTGAATAATGTCACCATATTTTTGTTTAAAAGATGTTTAGATTATATTAATTTTAATTATTTCAATTTTTCTTTTAAAATTTACATTAATTTTTTTTCCTTCAAACCATCTATATTTTGTCTACTATTAATGATAATATATTTTTTGTATTTATATAAATAATAATGTTTCATGTATAACAGATAAAGAAATAAGTTTATTTTTAGTATTTATTTATTGACTTTATATATGTAAATCCTAAAAATAACCGGTAATTTATTAATAATCATTATACAAAAATAATAAGTAATAATTATGTATAAAATATTATTTCTTGAAATGAAATTATCGGAAAATGAACGATTTGTCATTAATGTTTGGAGGCTCCTCTCTTCATTTTCAAAATCAATTTGAAAGTATGCATACGAAAAAATTATAAACATTTGCACATTCAAATTTGTTATTTTTTAAAAGTTATTTTGTGCTATTAGGATGGCCACTCAAAAAATATGGGTTTTTTTTAATTAGTTAGAATACGAAAAAAGCGCCCATAATTCTCAGTCTAATCGAAATTGTGGGTTAGACGGAGAACGTTTTCTATTGTGGGTTGTATGTTGTTAACGCTCGAATTTAATAATAAATAGAGAAAGAAACAGCGATAGTGGAAATAAAGATGGGCCCTATTTTTTGTGCTCTTTCCTTCTTTGTTCCTTTGCTCACCCTTTCTCGTTTAAACTACAAAAGGCGAGGTCTTATAAGTTCCTTTTTGGTATTGGTATGGTAAATTGGATAATATCCAAAGTGTACAATTCAGCCTTTTTTTTTTAAAAAATAAAATGTGTAATGTTCATTCCTGAAATTAATCGCAAAAGACAATCTTTCTATTTTATTCGGAGAATTCAGATAATATGTTTTTTAACTGATATACCCTGAATATATTAGATTCTCAAATTCAACGGGTAGAATGGATTCATATACAGCATTAGTTTAATTTGTGTGCACCGTTTGTTTTTTCGGATTTTTTTTTTTTGGCTCAAATGTATACGCGGTATTAAACTATTATGCATACTTTATCATATACATATATATCAAGTGAGAAAATATTCTTGTAAAAAAAAGACAATATATTATAATGAGAGATCAGATGTAAATCTAAATTATACTTGAATGTTCATGATTTAAAGTAATATGTTAACCTGTTTTTATGATAATTTAACGATAAATATAAGATATTGAAAAGATTATTTCAAGCTGAAATTTGATATTTTGTAATTTTTATAATATTCACTCTCTTTAAATTTAAACAAAATAAATATCATATAGGGAAAATATGGAAGGCCAGTTGAACATTTGTCGAGATGTAAAATAAACTTTAAAGTAAAGTCTTGATTAAATAAATGCCTTTTTAATATTAACAACAATATTTTACTATAATTTTATTTAAAATTTATATTTTTTATTTTATAAGATTTAAATTATTTTAATTAAATATATCAATAAATATATTCTTTATAATTGTAAAGTCTTTTTACTTATTGTATTATTTAAGATTTTTATTTTTTAAGTTTAAATATACATACAAAATTAATTGACTTTAGAGGTTGGAAATACTAACTTTACTAGCTTTCAACTTGGACTGGACCGACCGAAGAGATGCCAAAATTTTATATGAAATGGGCATGTCTAAGGCGAACGTGTGATAGCGTGATTTACGTAATACTAGTTAAGTTCATAGATTTATGAATATTTTTTAAAAGAAATGGATTTATGAATATTTAGCGAACCGATTTGGTTTTGTCTGTTGTGGCAGCATGATTTGAATAGATACAAAGACATCGTGAGACAGCACGTGGACTTGGAAACCATACAATCAAGACTCCAAAATGGTCACTATTCCTCATGCACTACCGCATTCTTCCGCGACCTTCTCCTCCTCTTCACCAACGCCGCCGTGTTCTTTCCTCATGATTCCACCGAATCACGGTTGGCGCAGCAGCTGCACCGCCTTGTTGTTGCCGAGACTAAAAGCAACAGCCAAGCACAATCCGACCCTATCACCCAAAAAACCGATTCACACCCTCCAAACGCACCACTATCTAAACCAGATTCTCTCCTTTCCAAGCACAAAGCCTCTGCTCCTATATTAGTTTGCCGCAAACGCAGTTCAATCTCTGTAAAACCTTCCACAACAACCATTGGCCAAAAGGGTGATCAACAACCCATCATCAATGACAAGAAGGAAAAGCCATCTTCTGATGTGAAACAATCATTGAAACCAAGTTATTCTGAGTCAGACGAAGAGGAGCCTCCTAAGGCAAAGGAAAAGCCTGTCACTGGAGCTAGAAGCAGAAGAAGCAACAAGAATCTCAACAGTAACACTGGCAATAAGAAACTACCCTCTAACTCCACTCCTAAAACAGGGTCCTCGGGGAATAAGCCCGCCGAGGCCACAAAATCGGAGAAGAACAGAGCAGAGGGAGTGTCAGACAAGAAGAAAAACGCCGCCGCCGATTTCTTGAAGAGAATAAAACGAAATGCATCGGTGGAGGTGTTGAGAAGTGGTGGTGGTGGAGGGGGAAGTAGTGGTAGCAGCAAGGGTGGTGGAAGTAGTGCTAGTATGAAAGAGCAGAAGAAAACGGTGAATAATGGAAAAGGGGAGAAAGGGAAAGAAAGGGCTTCAAGGTACAACGATGGAGGAGGGTCAGGTTCAGGTGATAAGAGGAATAGGACTATTGAGAGCAAGAGGAGTGTTGGAAGACCTCCAAAGAAAGCAGCAGAGACCAATGTAGTTAGTACAAAGCGTGGGAGGGAAAGTAGTGCTAGTGCTGGAAAGGATAAACGACCCAAGAAACGTTCTAAGAAATGATTTTCAGTTTCATAGCTAGTTCTTTCCCCTGTATATTATTATTGTTAAAGCATGTGTTTCTTCCTATATTTATTATATTTATACTGCTAATTTTTTGATCAGCTGTAGTCTGTAGTCAGTTACTAGGTAAATGTAACATTGTTTATCATTCTTGTTAAAGCTTGTAACAACATTGTCCCTTGGCGCGCTGCTTTTCTTGATTTTTGTTTAACAGGAAAGCATAGAAATTAGAAAGTGCTTATGCTCATGGATCACTTGATCTATTTCTTTTTGGATATATTCACTTGCTCTGTTTAGTCTTCAAACTTCATAATAATATACACACTGTATTGTCCTGGTCTCTACAAAAATTCATTTCAGCTTGATACCTGTTAATTCTATGTTCGTTGTTTTCTTCTTTGCATTGGGTTTCTAAGTGGTGAGGTGGTGACCAATTGAAATCCGCCCCACCTTGATAGCTGATATGGTAATGTAATTTCAATTTTGGTTACTTTAGGTTTGTTTGCGAGTTTAACGAGGAAGAGATAGAAGAGAGTATTGTTTTTTATTTATTTATTAATTTATTGTTTTTTTTATTTATTAATTTATTATTTTTTAAGGAATGAAGAGTTTTAAGAGAAGATGGTTTTGAGGGGTTTGTCTTTATTCATAATATAAAATTTAATTTTGGGAGGAATTAAAAATTATATTGGAGGACAATTTTGGAGAGCTTACTTCAAATAATTTTTATGTTGTTATAATACTTTGTAAATTAAAAATATATTATATGTATTTTTGTACCATTCTTTACAAAATCACTCTTTTGAAAAATGTTATCTTTTATCTCTATTTTTTCCTCCTTAAAAACCCTCAATTCCCTGCCCCTCCAAATTCTCGAACAAAGCTTTTAGTGTTTGGTTCTTATTCAATTTTAGTCTAAGGATAACAATGAGTATCCACTTCCACAAACAATAATTATCTACTACATGTTTTGTCAAATACAAATGATATTCATATCCTATTTATATCTGTTGACGATATCTGCTTAATAAATATTTTTTGTCTTTTTAGGTATCCATGAGTTTAGGAGGTACCCCGATTTTGAGAACTTGGAACTCAACAAACCATCATTTTTATTTTAGCTAAATATTTTTTATTGTTAATTAAATAAAGGTAGTCACTTTTTCCTCCTACAAAATTGAGTTTTTAATGAGGTCTACCTATTTCTTATTTTGAGAGTATGTATTTAATTTGAAGTATTCTAATAAACCTGACAGCGGAGTACTATTTTCTCCTACAAAGACAAGTTTTTAACGAGGCACCTCTACTTAGTTAAACAAAATGTGTCCATTGTCACTCATCTTGCAGATTGTAAGTTTTCTTTGAAGCAACACAAAAATATGTGCGAAGCAACATAAGAAAAGAACTCATAATTGTTCATCAGAACCGTGCCAAAGTTCTAACTCCTACATTAGAAACACGTAGTCAAGTAAAATAATGGAAAGAGCTCGAAACTGTTCTTTAGAGCGTTGTTGAAGTTCGAATTCCTACATTAGAGACATGTAGTGGAGGAAACTATTGAAAAGAGCTTGAAATTGTTCATAAGAATGCTGCCAAAGTTCTAACTCCTATGTTAGCAACCCATAATCAAGGAAAATGAAGAAAGGAGCTTAAAACCATTCATAAGAACACTTATGGACTTCTAACTCCTACTTTAGAAACATGTAGTCGAGGAACATCAAGTAGAAAGCTCAAAACCATTTATATGAACACTATCGAAGTTCCAACTTGCACGTCAACGTGGTTGAGGTAAATATTGAAACGAGCTTTGAACTATTAGTAATAACTCTTCCAAGTTCTAACTCCTATGTAAGAAACACGTAGTCGAGGAAAATGAAGAAGAAAGCTCGAAACCATGCATAAGGACGTTGTTGGAGTCATGGACTATAGTCATGGTCGAGATGAATCTCCCTCAAAACTATTCTTCGATTGCTTGTCTGAGGAAGGAAACATATAGGTTGATATGAAATCAAAGTGGACTTTGCGTTGGACAAGTCTAACTTATGTACACCTTCATAGTCTTATGGAAAAGTTAAATGGTAGACCACTTCATATGCCATTGGTAATGCTCTTGTTCTATTCGAGCTAAGACGACAAAAAATACCACCAATTAATAAGGAGTCTGCAAATCCTACACATCACAAGTGTATAGGAAATACATCACAAACATCACCATTGCCCAAATAGTATCCTTCTATCCCTATCAACAAAGCGATATTTCCATTCTTATTTATTGTGAGGAAAGCTATTATCGCTTCTATATATGAAGTTTTCACTTCTAAATATGGAGTTTTCACTTCTAAATATGGAGGTTTTCCTCTTAAACACAAGGGATTGTATCTCCTAAGTGCAAATATTCAATTCCTTAAGCATTGAATAACCCCTCCTAAGCACATAATTTTTCCACGAGAAACCACCCACTAAGACCATTTGACTTGTTTTTCTAGGAGAAATTATACCTACACATAGATGAGACATCATCTAGAGATGTTCAAATTACTTTTTGATTTTAGCATGTAAGAATATGACAGATCATGTTTGAACTTAGGTCTATGTTAAAAACTATGACCGATAGTGCATTATATCCATTAGCAAAAACCAATTTATACTTGTAGCAGAATCCACAACAATATTATTAGGGCATATTATTGTTGAATAAATTCAAATTCTTAATCAAAGTCATCTAAATGTGATGGTTATCAATGTGTCTTGAAACAAACTTCTTTGCAATCACTCAGATACCTTAGTTGTTAGTCTCCATCTATATAGTTGAACTTTGTGGGTCTAAAGAAATAACGATCGTACAATAACATAGAAGTAAAAATTAGATGCTTATGAAAAGTATGATAATAACTTAGATGTCTCCAAAGTGATTACAAAAGGGAACTGAAAGCACTAAGCGATTAATAATAAAGAGGAGTAAGGTTATCAACTACAACAAAATAAAAATGGAAATTCCTTTTAGTTAACATCCTTTTGTAACCAACATCCCATCAACCACATTTTGAACAGATCCACTTCGAAGATATTCAAATCCAGATACAGGGTTTGAACTTCCTCAACATCTTTGCGAAACTCAAACTAATGTAGGAGAGGCAAACCCATTTTGAGTACTTCAATTTCTTAATTCAACTATTTAATCTAATTCTCTAACTCTTGAATTTGGCTTCGAGATGAGTCAACTTCTTCTTTCAAAGATTTCTCATGCAGTTTACTCGTCTTCTTCTCTTCTTCCAACTTACCTTTCACTTGAGAAACAATTTCTTGCAATTTGGCCAAGCATTCCATGCGAACCGTTAAGCGATCTTCAACATCCTTGAAGTTTTTCTTCTCTACAACATGTTCATCCTTAAGCTTTTTCTCAATGGCTTGTTGAACGACAAACTCTTCTTCCATTTCTTGTTCGAGGAAAGTAGCACATAGGTGATACAAAACCAAAGTTTAACTTGCTTTGGGCAAGCCTAACTTACATACACCTTGACAGTCTTGTAGAAAACTTAAATTATTCTTAGCAAAAAAGGTCCCCTCGAACCTTAGGTCCGACAAAGATTTAACATCCCTTTGACCTCAAAATTCAGTAAATAAGCCAAAAAACAAGGTATTCTTCAAAGGCATATTTTTAGCCTTAATTGTTAGCTTTGAAGGCTTGGAAACTTGAATGGGTAACATTTGTGACATCCCATTCGTCTCGTTTGAAAATTGCTTTTATTTAGTCTTGCGAGTAATAATACCTCTCCCTTTGGAGCCTCTAGGAACCCCTAATCCTTTCCTCATGGCATCCTTCAATAATTCTTAAACTTCTCTTGGCTCATTGAGACACCCTTCTTGCAAAATTAGCAAAAACAATACATTATGGTATTAGCTGCCAATAAGTGAAGCCTCAAACAATTAATAATTTACATTTACAGAGCAGATCTCGTAGACCATAAAGGTTGAACTTGTTACCAAGAAAATCCTTACAACTAATATGAAGTAATAATTGGGTAAGAAACTCAATAGACTCATTCTCTGAGTCAATTAGTTTATTGAAGTTGTACCCTTTGATAGAGACGAGTTTACACTCCTAGTTCAATGAAATTTTTTAGCAACTTGTTGAATCTATAAACATCTCAGGACAAGAGTCACTACCTCGAACTCGATCGAATATAAGTTTGAAATTTTTATATGAATAACAATATGTACTAAATAAACACTTTTTCGGGATGCCACTTTTGGAAACCCAGGTTCGTTTATCTCCACCCTTACTATAGTGAAACTAGAAGAAAGCCCCAATAGTAGGTTGGGTATTTAAACCAATAGACATAATTTAAAATGCTCTCATAAATGTCCAACTATTAGGGTGTATGAGATAGGGCAACATTGAAAATGCGCAAAACGTTACACTCAAAAGGGTGAAAATAATGCACACATGTATATATCTTCAAATACATAGGAATGTATGTGCACTTTGGCGATAGTCACGAGGGAGAAAAATACAAAAGCTCTCCCTGTCCCTACAAGGTTCTAAAATGAAATCATTTCCATTCCTAATAGATGACACCTAATTGTTACTTCTAAAGTTCTCTATTGATCCCTTAGTCTTAAAGTCATAAGAAAATTCTTTATCTTCTCCATCAACCTATCAATCAAAGTTTTGTCTGAATCCATCATGATCCTAATAAATCTTATAGCAACATCAGAAGAAGGAAGTCTCAGTTTTTAATGTTTTTGAGAAAGGATATATAAGTTGAGTCATCACTCGAAGAAGAATCACTAGGTGGACTAGTAAATGAAAACCATAGATATTTGGTTTCAAACCGTTTCCATTTTACTATTCCATTATACCTTTTGGTATGAGCAAAACATTCCTTGAATGACTACGCTCAACAAGATTGGAAGGAGGGCTCGTGACTTCCTTCACGTCACTGGACAACTCACAAATAATTACCAATTGAATTGAAAAAGCAAGTAGAAATGAAGAAACTAATATTTGATAGGAAATAAGAGTTGTGGAAGAATCGCTATCAAACAACGAAGAAATTTAAAAGTAATTCAAACACTTGTAGATAGACACTGGAACAATTTGATTAAGACAATTGCCATATATAGAGGAAAAGTAAACTCCACAAGTGCGAAGCCAATGGACACCAACATTTGAAGTTAAAACGTTGCATATAGGAAGCTACTCCAACACGTAAGGAATTGAGAGGGTTTCCTTGGCAAAACATGTCCTATGCATATTTGTCATTTTGACAAATTGTTATATAACCCAAATATAAAATGATAGATGGTAAAAAAATTATTCTAAAACATCTATTCCTTGCAGGCCTCATGCTTGGAGGGATGTAGACTATCATAATTCATTGGAGTTCTAGACCCAATCTCTTAGAACCACAAATGTCCAATATACACGTAGTTGAGTCCATCATTGAGTACTCTGACCTATCATGTAAATGCTATTAAAAGAAGTAATTAGGAACATGTGCTTTTGACTCGATTAAGGAAAGAGAAACATAAAGACGATAAGACTAAGATAATGGTTGATTATCCGAGTAGCTAAACCCTCTTGTGAAACAGAATATGAGGAAGGCAGTTCCACTGAAGGAATGAAAATTACCTAGCAAATATAATGCTTTAGCAAGAATAAACATACCTTTACATTTACAAATGAAAATCATAGAAATTGTGAACTAAGTGAGGTGTTGTTAGTATTTTCATTTAATTGATCGATCATGACGAACATGTATGGGCGGAGTTGGCAAGTGCGTAGTGAAAAGTTGTTAGAGTATTCTATTTATTGTAAGGGGTTATGTCTATATTATAACCAAATGTCCAATTAACAATCGCCAATCATTTTCATAAATATTATCTTCCCTCTATTCTTCCAACTTGATCTTAGCAACTTATAGCTCTATTTTGAGTTTCCTACCTCCTAGTATTTGATTGTACCAAAATACTATCTAAAATGCATTTTACCATCCCAATTTGTATCTAGAGCGCCGATTTGGGCCTCTACATTTCGATTCATGCTATTCAAAAACTAAATCAATTGTCCACAACCCTTGTTCTAATCTAGATTCCCCTAAAAATACCTAAATTAGAGTTTCCAATATGCAATGGTTCAGGAATCGTAGATCACTTGAACAAGTGTGACACATTTTTTTTTTGCATAGAGTTGACCCATAATCTATGTTAAGGATAATTCCCCTTCACTTAGAAGAATATGTTTTGCAATGTAATTACAACCACATGATGTCTAGGTACAACTTCTATCCTTATTGTCTGACATATGTTATTGTTTTTGTTTGACGCTTTTGGAATACAAAGGAGGAACATGGTTCCTCTATCCAAGATAATCAAACTAGACGTGTGTTGGATTATTCGCCCTAATGTAGATTACAATGCTATGTTGGGTGAGCATGAACGCTATTCGAGCGCATATTCCACACCACTAAATATAACTCTCCAAACACATAACGACACACCTCAATATGATCCACCTGAAACAACTCTAGATACGAGCAAGGAAGGATGAACTTGTGTTTACTCATTGATTGACTGCTCCTCCACAGCCGAACCCACACAAAATAAGCCTTCCAAATTTCAAGACGAGTGAGTCCTTATCGAAGAAGCAAGTGAAGTTCACACCAACTTTTAAGGAAAATAAGTCTTGGTATTGGGTAAGCAACTTGAGAAAATAGAATCTAGAGTTGGATTGGGAGAAGCTAAAACACACTTTGTTGGATGGAACACTCTTCACTACATGGCGAGTAGGGGTGGGAATAGGCCAGGTCAGGCCAGGCTTTGAAAGGCCTGAGCCTGACCTATGATTTATTTTTTAGGCCTGAGCCTGACCTACGACCTATCATAGGTTTTTTTTTTTTTTTTTTTTTTTTTTTTTTCCGGTCTGACCTGACCTTTTTAAAAGTCTGGCCTCGCCTGGAAGCCTATTTAAAATAATTTTTAAAAAATATGAAACAAACACCCTTTAAACCCTAAAAAATAATTTTTTGTGTCAAATAATAGGTTTTTTTATTGAAACAAACATACTCATTATTACCTCTTAAACAAATATGGAAGACTACTGAGTGATTGACTAATTGAACAACTACCAAATATGGAATGCTACCGAATATGGCTCAACTACTGAATATGGAATGCTTACTAAGTAATTGTTTAATTGATAGAATTTAAATTAGGAAATAATATTATTAATATAATAATAATAAATAATATTAATAAAAAATAAAATATATATAGGCCGGCCTGTCAGGCCTAATAGACTTTTTTATAAGCCTGAGCCTCACCTATTTAAATAAATAGGCTTTAAAAATGGCCTGAGCCTAGCCTTTTTATTAAATAGGTCAGGCCAGGCCAGACCAGGCCATAAATAGGCCAGACCATAGGCCCTTGACGGACGGCCTAGCCTATTTCCATCCCTAATGGCGAGACACGATCATAACATGCTTTCATATATGTTGTGGGAGGAGGAGTTTCGTGTAGATGTGAGTTCATTGTTCTTGCGTAATTGAAGAGGCAATTGTATACTCCATTAGGATAATTGTAACACTCTAAACCTCAAAATAATTATTAAACAAATCATGTAAAAAGTAATATAAATATTAGAGGATGTGGTAAATGATCATACATGAAAGATAAATGCTAAGATGTCCAGGAAAAATTATTATATATAAATATTAAGGGTATTATACACCCCATGTGATTGTCAATCAAAATCAAGTGAAAAATACAAAGTTACAAACATTACAAATATAATTGATTAGCTATAAATAGTTTGTCCTTTATAAGAATGAACTTGTAAGAATTCAAAATTGCATCAAACTCAAACGCATAATCAAGAGGCTCATGAAGATAATTCATAATTCCCTCGTAATGTAACTCAAAAGTCATCCTGAAGGCTCGGTTCTCTCATCCATGACCCATTTGAGAGCTTTAAGAAAACATGTAGTTTCATTTTCAAGAGTAGATAAACAAGAAGATACCAAATCGTTTTTTTTAATGAAATTTTCATAATGATCACAAATGGACATACCAAAATTGGTTTTTCTTAATTGTTGCAAACTCCGCATCATTTATAGAAGGCTTAAGTATATGATTAGTCGCTGCAATAGAATTTTTGTTTTTTGTTTTAGTCCTTATAAGTTTTTTTGTATAATTTTTGTCTTTGTAAATATTTTTGTTTTTGTTTTTTATCCTTGTTATTTTGTTTTTGTCTATATAATTCCTTATATCTCTAATAATTGAAGGGCTAAAATCAAATGTTATATATTGCATGAGTTCATTCAAATAAAAACTAAATTTACAAGGACTAAAACAAAAGAGTAAGGACAAAAAACAAACAAAAACTTATTTGCAAGGATCAAAATCAAATAAAAAAGAACCTACAACGACTAAAATATAAAACGCATAATTACAAGAAACAATCATATACTTAAGCCTTTATAAAAAGCCATGAAAGTAGACTTCCAACTATCAGTATAATCATTCCGAACTCTAGTATCCAGTGGAAGTCTACTACTTCGTCTTAATCCTTTCACAAAAGATATTATATCTTCTTTCCATAATTCCATAAAATTACAAAACCTTACTTTCTGATTATTTTTCATTTCTAGCACGATTAATACTTTTAAAATTTAAAATAAAATATACTCTCATGTTTATTTCATAGCCTTAATAGATATTTTTTTTTATGTGATGGGTATTATGTGTAATTTGATTTTTTTTAAACTTTAGTTTAATAATAATGAATAATTTAGATTATTTTCTAATAAGAATTTTAAATTAGGTTGCAAACGTCTTAAAACTTTCTAAAATGTAATCCATGAAATTTTAACAGTGAAAGTCTATTTGAATAGTTAAAAGTTGTTATATATAGAGGTTTCAATCACAATCAAATTTAAGATATTGACTTCTTTAAATAAATTTAATTGTTTTGCTTTTTGTGTTATGAAAAATTTAAGGTAAGAGAATGATGCCTCAGTCTAAGTTAGAAAATATAGAACCTTCGAGTCCAAAACAAATATTTTTACCACTAAACTAAACTATTTTAGTTACGTTTAATTGTTTTGCTAATTGATGTACAATATATATAGAATTAGAGTGAATATGAAAATTAGTCTTGAAATTGTAAACGTCGGTTAGATTGGTCAGTAAATTTTATGAATTGACAAATACATCATTGACATTGTAAACATCAATTAAAATAGTCTATGCCTAAATTCTTGTCATTAGATAATTTAATATAACATTATAACTGAATATGTGACTTATCCATGTTTATCGAAAATCAATGTCATCTTCTCAGTGACAAATTTATCGGTGATATCTATTCATCTTCGAAATAAATTTGTGAGTAATTTTAATTGTGCATTGACTAATAATAGACAAATTAGTTGATGAAATATTTAAATTTCATATGAAAACTAGTATGCATTGTGATGACATGGATATGAGATCAATGTAGAGGAGACACATATTCAATTAATATGTCATATTATAATTTCTAATGATAAAAATTTAAATATTAATTGTTTTGATCATTGTTTTATAATTTCATGAATGTGTTTATCAATTTATAAAATTCAAGGATTAATTTGATTGACCTTTACCGTTTGAAGGACCAATTTGCATACTCACTCAATAATATTGACTTGATATCTAAAAAAAAAAAAGAAAGAAAAATACTACCTTCGTTTCTTATTATAAAACACCTATTATTTTTTCTACTTTTGTTAAGAAAAGCTAATAGGATAGTTAACGTGTCCTTTTTATTTATCAATGTTCCTAAAATGACTTTTATGTTTGAATGTGTTAA
This sequence comes from Cicer arietinum, assembly GCF_000331145.2. Classification (NCBI taxonomy): domain Eukaryota; kingdom Viridiplantae; phylum Streptophyta; class Magnoliopsida; order Fabales; family Fabaceae; genus Cicer; species Cicer arietinum. The sequence continues at coordinate 36,601,722 of NC_021160.2, read as the reverse complement.
ACTTAATTTTCTTTTATATTCCAAGACAAATTAATAAGTATTAATAAGAGGTATGTTCGAAAAAAATATAAATGCACTTAGTAAATTGAAATTGTGCTTATATTTTGAGACAATTTTGTTTTCAAATGCCAACTTATACAAATAGAGATAAATATAGTATTAATTATAATTTTTATTTCTGGATCTGTAGCATTTTCTTCTAAATTAAAATGGTTAAAATCTTATTTATTAACTATTATTATATTGTCAATATATATATATATATTTAAATTATTTTATTTTAATTTATATTAAAAATTCTAAAAAAAATTGATTATAAAATATTTATTAATAATTTTTGGGAAAAAAATACTGTAACTAAATATGAACATTATTTTTTCGGTGCCGTGAGGTTATCCAAAATCTCAAGAAAAGTCGTCACTGTAAAGTTGTCAAAGTAGTTTTAAATTGCACAATTGTCATATTCCATATATTTTGAAGGTCAGCGGCCATTGCACAAATTACGGGCAAAGCTAACTAACATATGAAAAAGGCATAATTTACACATTTCTATTATTACCATTACTTAATAAAATTATTGAAATGCAACTAGATGAAAAGTATCCATCAGTCAAAAATTGGAAAGTATATATCCAAAAGAAGAAAACATCTGTCAAAATAAAATAGAAGAAAACTAGAAATTCAACGAGTTATCACACATTATGTCAAATTAAAACTGAACGGGTTAATGTATTAAAATATGCAACACATAAGTTACAAAAAAATATAATAAAATTGCAACACATATGTTATCATGAATAATAAAAACGTATATATATAATTTAATCACACAATCATAATTTAATTGATAGTTATTGTCGGTATAAACACATTTTACTGTGTCTATTATTCATATTAGTCATATCATCTCAAATTAAATTAAATATTAAAAATTATTATGCAAATTCTTAATGTTTATGATATTTTGCATTTGGGTTAAGAAAAATAATAATAATTCGGCTTTGGCCAAACTAAAAAAAAAGTTTAGTGGAGTTTAAAAAATAGAATATGTTCAAACAAATAAAAGTTTATAACAATGATAAAAAATTTTATAACACTTTTAGTCTTTTAAATTATTTTTATGTTTCATTTGATTTCTTAAGTTTTTTTTATTCTTTGGTCTTTAAGTTACAAAAATTAAGACTTTAATCATCTCTTAAGTTTTTTACATTCTATTTTGTTCACTCGACTTTCTGTTGTTGTCTTGCGAAATTTGGTGTTTACACGATTAATAGTGTGATTAATTGATTCATCGTTTACTTAATACATTGTTAACCATATCATTCACCACCATTTGCCCCCCAAGGCAAGTAGTAGCAAAAATATTTGGTGGAATCTTTTGTGAAGACCTTACCTGAAATAAAATCTGGTTGAACTTGTGATAAAAGTTATGCATGAATACCGTTTGGATGAACTCTTGGTAAAGGTTCTTCCCGACCCCATGTTTGTTCTTGTTGTGGTGCCCTAAATGTGAATGATGTTTTCACCTTCATGATCCCACTGAGCATGCTAATTGTGGTCGTTGCTTGTTTGATTTGTCATTTGCTTAGGTGATAAGATGATTTTTAGGCTAATTTTTACTTGAGACAATGATCTTATTTTTGATCAAGAGATAATGTTGAGAAAGGGATTATGTTTCTTAGTTGCGGGTTCCTAGACTACTCCAAAGAGAGTCTAGTTTTAAAGGATGAACTACTATATAAGGTTTTTAGAAAAATAAAGGAAAACGATAAAGGTATGTAAAGATTTGTTTGATTGATTGTGTGTTGAATATAAACTTTACAATAGATATTTTTAGACTTAAAATAACTAAGCAACCTATAGTAATAGTTTGACACATATTTGACCCACCTAACTACCATATTACATCATCATAGATCATGGCTCACACCACTAATATAAGTAACTCTCAACCAAAATTGCCTCGTTGGCTAAGTTCTATACTTTCATATCAACCAACCACATCATCCATAATCCTATTATTAAGAAAATAGTTCTCCATGCACGTTTTGGACTTAATCAACTAATATCTTGATCATATAGGTAAGTTTAGGAGTGTTCACATTCAAAAAATTGCAAACCAATCCAAAAAACTGAAAACCACAAAACATAATATTATTGGATGCATTTGGATTTTCTTTTGTAAAAACTGCATAGATCAGATTTTCGACTCATTTTTAAAAACCGAATCAAACTGCATTTATAAATTTTAATACATACTTTTTTTGTTAGTATGAGATATTGTATTAAACTATTGTTTATTAGTTTTAAGTAGTTTTCAAAAACACTTGTTTGTTTATATTTATATATTTTTATTAATATTTTATATAATTCAAACAAGACTAATTAATGTTATTCTATAATGTGAATTTTTTGCAGAATATATATATATATATATATATATATATATATATATATATAATATTTTTCTTCAAATTTCTAACTCTAATGTAATTTCATAATATTAGTATTAAAATAATATTTTATAAATTATAATTTGGATCAATCGAAAATCGATCTAATTTAAATCATATTAATTTGGATCATATCGTATATTATTTTTAATTGTTATTCAAACTAAACTGCAGGTATTTTAATCTTTGGATCAGATGATATTTTTTTCAAAATTAATTCAAACCGCACTGCAAACACCTGTAACTGAGTTGAGAGAAAAATTGAATGATTAGGTAATCATCTATCCATGTTCTCTTCATTTCTATTTTTAAGAGAGTGAATAATTGACCACATTTTTTTCATTTAAACTAACGGGGTCAATTTTATCTTCCTCTTTTTTTTTTTGTTTTGAAAAAATACCACATGGAATTAATGATGACTCATATGCAAGGTTTGAGTTTGGCTCTACTAAGGCCCATCTAGCCAAACTATGGGCTACTCCATTTCCAAGCGTTTTTACGAAAGAAAAAATTCATAGTCATCTTAGAGTCACTATTGCTCAGAGTTCTAGCAATTAGGGTACCCCAATACATTCTAGGTAAATGCCTATTCCTGATAGCTTTAACAATGTCGATTATGCATTGTTATCTTGTGATAATTGGGAAGAGAATATGCTGAATATTCCTTATATTAATTGTTATTATTATGAAAGAATTAATTGATATTTACAATAGAGATTTCCTAATTTATATAGGAGCTATCAAACTTAACTTCCTAAGAGAATAATTAGGAAATGGTTAATAGCCTAACTAACTAACTTTGATTAGGTACAAATATAACTAAGATCACCCCTCAAGCTGGGCCACATATAGTAGTGAGGTCTAACTTGGAAATAATAGTATGAAAAGGTGAAGAATCTAAGGCCTTAGTAAAAATATCCTCCAGCTGAAGATGAGTAGAAATAGGGAGAAGATGAAATAGTCCTTGTTGCAACTTTTCTCTGACGACATGACAGTTCCAATCAATATGTTTAGTACGCTCATGGAATGAAGAATTAGATGCAATATGACTTGCAGATTGACCGTCGCAGTACAACAGGGCAGGTGCAATAGTTGGCAATTTGAAGTCATTAAGGAGGTAAGTGAGCCATTGTATTTTGCACACCGTTGACGCCATGGCTCGATATCCTGCCTCAGAAGAAGATTTAGAAATTGTAGGTTTCTTTTTGGACTTCCATGAAATGAGAGAATCGCCCAAAAAAATACCAAACCCGCTCACAGAGCGCCTAGTATCAGGGCAGCTGGCCCAATCACTGTCACAAAAAGCTTTAAGTTGAACATAGGATGAAGAAGACAACATAATGCCTTGTGCTTGTGATAATTTGAGATAACGAAGAATTTGTATGGCAGCGTCATAATGAAATTTTGTAGGGCTGCACATAAATTGGAAAAGTTGTTGTATTGCATAACTAATATCTGGCCGTGTATTTGTCAAGTAGATCAGCTTTCCAATGAGTCTTTTGTAGGATGCTGGATCAGTGAGAGGTTGGCCTAAATCCTTGCTGAATTTAGACGTTTTCTGCATAGGTATAGAGCATGGTTTAGAGGCAAGCATACCAACATCAAATAAAATATCTAAAGTATATTTTCTTTGGGAAATATGTATACCAGATTTGGACCCAGCAATTTCAAGGCCAAGAAAGTATTTCAAGTGGCCCAAATCTTTAATTTTGAAAGTACATTTCAAAAAGGTTTTAATTTCAGATATTTCATCGATGTTGTTTCCAGAAATTATGATGTCATCAACATATATTAATAAGGCAGTAAAGGACGAGGAAATGGATTTAGTGAATAAAGAGTGATCTGAATTAGATTGAGTATACCCTTTTGAAATGAGAGCAGAGGAAAGTCTAGCAAACCATTGCCTACTGCACTGTTTTAAACCATAAAGAGATTTGTGAAGTTTGCAAACAATATTTGGATTATGAGCCAGTAACCCATCGACAATTATGAGCATCAAGGGGCAATTTCATATAGACTTCCTCTTATAAATTGCCATGTAAAAAAGCATTATGAACATCTAACTGATGCAAATGCCAATTATGAGATGATGCAAGAGCAAGTAAGAGTCTTACAGTAGTGAGCTTGGCTACAGGGGAGTAAGTATCAAAATAATCAATGCCTTCAATTTGATTGAAACCTTTGGCAACAAGACGTGCCTTATAACGTTCTATAGAACTATTATCATTATACTTTGCCTTATAAACCCATCGACAACCTATGGGCTTCTTACCTTGTGGTAACTCAGTAAGAGTCCAAGTGTTGTTCTGATCAAGTGCTGTTAGTTCAGACTGCATGGCCTAAGTCCAATTACTGTCTGTGACAGCCTGTTTAAAGCTGGTAGGTTCACGAACAGCAGAAACAGAGGAAATGAAATGATAGAAAGAAGGTGACAATTTAGAATAAGATAAGACATGGGATAAAGGATACAATGTATCAGACATATGGTGCCTAGCATGTGCAAAATTACACTCAAAATCGTGTAAGTAAGCAGGGCTTTCTTAGACTTGGAAGACCTACGAAGAGTATATGGATGCGCATCAAAATCAAATACAAGAAAAGTATGTAAATTGTTAGGACTAGTATCAAGACTAGATGAAGCAGACAAAGTACTGTCATTAGTGGAGTTATTAACAGAAACAGTATTAGGCAAAGGCATGTCAGTATCATCAAACAAAATAAAAGAGTCATGAGAATCATCATTAATATGTAAGGAAGTAGAATTAGGATTATCATATGGAAAAACATGTTCATAAAAAACTATATTCCTAGAAACAAAGGTGGCATGAGTATGTAAATCAAACATCAAATAACCTTTAGTTCATTTTCTAAAGCCAAGGAAAATGCACTTGGTGGCCCTTGGATCGAGTTTAGTTCTATGGTGAAGCAAAGTGGAAGCATAAGCAAGACAACCAAAAACCTTCAAATCCATAAGGTAGGAGATTGTTTATATAACATTTCAAAAGGGGTCTTATTATGTAAAATAGGAGTAGTTAACCTATTAATAAGAAAAACAACATGATTAATAGAAAAAGAACAAAAATTCTTGGGTAGTTTAGAGTGGAAAAGAAATGATCTAGTCACATTAAGAATATGACGATGTTTCCTTTCAACAATTGAGTTTTGTTAGGGTGTCTCAACACAAGAGGTTTGATGCAATATGCCCAAACTAGAATAAAATGGAGGCATATTGAATTCAATCCCATTATCACTACAGATTTTCTGGACTTTTGTATTGAATTGTGTTGAAACAAAGGAAACAAAGTTTTGAAGGAGCATACGAGTTTCAGATTTATCATGCATTAAAAATAACCAAGTAAATCATGAATAATCGTCAACAATAGTTAGAAATTATTGATGACCATCAAAAGAAGGGACACTAATAGGACCCCAAATATCAACATGTATAAGATCAAAAATATGTAAAGAAAAACTATCACTAAGGGGAAAAGGGAGTTTAGACATTTTTCCCAAATGACAAGAGTCACAAATCATATTTTTATTAACTGAAATGTAAGGAAATTGTTTACACATTTGTTGTAACACAATTATTGATGGATGTCCTAACCTAAAATGCCGAACATCAAATTTATGTGGTAAGGTAGCATTAACAAAGGCAGTACAATGGTCATTAGAAGCACGACCAGATTCAGTAGACAAAACTATAGCATAGGCAGGAATACGATCAAGAATATAAAGACTATTACGATGCTCCACATGCCCAATCGTCTTCTGGGTATGCAAATCCTGAATTGTACAAAGGTTCTTAGAAAATAAGAGTTTGCAATTCAAATTATTAGTGAGTTTTGAAATAGATATTAAACTGAAATTGAACTGAGGAATAAACAACACATTTTGCAAGTAAAGATTAGAAATAAAGTAAACATGTCCGGAAAAATGTGCAAGAATAGACGAACCATATGGAAATATAATAGAAACGGGTTCAATTTTTTTAATTGAAGAAAAACATTTAATAAAGGGACAAACATGATCAGAGGCCCCCGAATCCATAATCCATAGAGAAAGTAGATTAGAAACGAAACCTGTATTGGAAATACTTGATACTATGTGATTGGATTGATCTGGAATAGAATTCTTGGTGGCAACATCAGATTTAGAATGGTGTAATAGATTAATCAAAATCTGATAATCTTATTTGCTAAGATGATTGTTGGAATCGGGCTGCTGCGGAGGCTGGGAGAGAGAAGAATTCTTGGAATCATTTATTGAAGACAAATTTGCAAATTGGTTTTTACGATAACCCGGTGGAAAGCCATGTTTGAAATAACATGTGTCTACAATGTGATTATTTTTATGGCAATAAGTACAAAACATGGAAGGACGAGGCCGACCACGGCCCCGGCCACAACCACGATAGGATTTCCCACGACCTTGATTGGAATTGTTGGGAGTATTGATATTAAAAGCAACAACAATATCAGGGGGGTTGTGGATTGAATTGGGAACAAGTTCTTGTTGAACAACAAGAGAATACACTTTGCTAATTGAAGGTAAATGATCCATGAATAAAATCTGTGTGCGAACGTTATTGTAATTTTCATTCAAACCTTTAGGAAAACAAGAGATATATTCTTGATGCTTGAAATCACGAACTGCTGTGCGGAGCTTGCAAGAACAAGGAATAGGGCATGCGCATGATGGTGTTGGGCGAAGATCCTCCAATTCATCCCAAAGAATCTTCAAATCGGTGAAATAGCTAGACAAAGAAGGTTCACCTTGCTTGATTGAATGGAGATCACGGAGGAGATCAAAAAATCGAAAATGATTTCCTTGAGTGAAACGATCATGGAGATCAACCCATAACTCTGATGCTGAATCAACGCAGATGGTACTCTGCGATATATGGGGAGATAGGGGTCTTGTTATCCAAGAGATGACCATGTTGTTGCATCTTTCCCAAACCTCAAAATCCGGATTCGTGGGTAAGGGCTGAGGCAAGGTACCAATGATAAACCGAATTTTGTTCTTGGATGAAAGAGCACGACACATCAATTTGCTCCATGTGTGATAATTGTTGTCATTTAAAAGAACCGAAAGCAAAGTTGCGCTGGGGTGCAAAAAATAAGGGCTTCGTGGATTTAATAATGAGTCTTTGGATGAAGACAAAGAAGGGGAAATTTCTAAATTAGAGGAAGAAGCCTCATGTTCATCTGCCATTTGAAGATGGTGAAGGAGAAGTATGAGGGAAAGTAAAGGTAAAGGTAAAGTGAGGAAACACAGAAAAAGTTTACTTTGATACCATGTTAGCTTGTGATAATTGAGAAGAGAATATGTTGAATATTCTTCATATTAATTGTTATTATTATGAAAGAATTAATTGATATTTACAATAGAGATTTCCTAATTTATATATGAGCTATCAAACTTAACTTCCTAAGAGAATAATTAGGAAATGGTTAATAGCCTAACTAACTAACTTTGACTAGGTACAAATATAACTAAGATGCATCAGTTGATTGTGATGTAGATGATAAGAAAATCATTTCACTTCATCTTAGTGCACAATATATGTTTTGACTACTTTTTTTTTTGGGTGTAAACACTAACAAATGTGAGACATTTTGATCCATTTTGTCTAAGTTTTTTGTTTGAGCTATCAAATGTTTCCTACCTTGAAATTACATGTGATTAGGTGTCTTACTAACAGACTAAAGTACAACTCTGTAACTTAAGAAACTAAATTAGCACAGAAAAAACTAAGACCAAAATAAAATTCAAAAATAACTTAAATGACCGAAATTAATAAAAAAAAAAAAAACTTAATGAAATAAAAAAGTGTAATTACTAATTAGTGACATGAAGAAAGTCTAGAGTTGAATCTTTGTAGGTAACAAATTTCCTCTCTTTTGACTCTTTTCTTACACAAGAATTAGAGTGCAAAAACTATCACATAGTAGAATTGACATTCTAATTATGTTGGCACCTCAAAACTACCACATATAATTTGCAGTACTCTAATAAATTTTAGGTATAGTTGTTCTTGCGGTCCCTTAACTTAATTTCAAATAACACTTCAGTCATTTTTTTTCCTTCCCGATTTGATCCTTTATTTAATTTTAAGTAAACGATTTGATCTTTTATATTTTAAAATTGTAACAATGTTATCCTTATTTTACAAAATTTCATCATAATTTTCAAACAAAATTCATAAAATTAATTATCATTTTCAACATAATACAAGTTTCATCAACTTTATAACTCAAATATTCAAATAAACTCATATTTTCATTTTTTACATTTTTGAGTTGTTGTAATAAAATTAAATAAATAACCAAATCAGAGAAAAAAGAAGAAGATAGATGACTGAAGTGTTATCTAAAATTAAGTTAAGGGACCACATGAACAATTGTGTTTAAATTTTATAAATAAAAAATGTAAAACAAGTCAAAAGCTTGGGGGGACTAAGACAAAACTCAAGAATACAAGGAAGGACAACACTGACTCATTAAAAACCTTGGAAGCTCAAATGGATAAAACAAAAGTGAAAGAAAAAAGAGTGCGGTGCAAAAAAAAAAATAAACATTATTAACATTTATGAAAACGAAATAAGGAAGATTATGTCGATTATAGTAAAAGTCATTCTAAATACAACGTGACGATAATTAAATCCCGCCAAATATATCAATAAATATAAAAACTAATATTAGCAAGCTTGTCAGTATACATGATATCTTTCCGATAAATGTAAGAGATGTGAAACTACATTCATCTTATAAGAAATATGAAATTCAACTATCTAGTTTTCAACTTTCCACGACACAAAATTTGAATTAGTAAAATTTAAACTACCAACCCTCTTCATTGATTTATTATTAATTATTAACATTTATCTATTAAAAAAAAAGTATAATTTAAGCAAGCTCTATTAATTATTAACATTTGGTCTTGTGTGGAAGAAGAGAACCACACAAATTTAAGCAAGCTCTATCTCATGGGTAAGATACCTTTTCTCGAAATGGTATTTGGCGTTTCGTCATCTTATAACCTTTATTCATTGACCACTTTAGATAAAAAGCTACCATATGGTACTAATTTTCAGAAAAATTATTCACATCTATCGTGATGACCAGAAATGATGTGAAGTGGCCAAGTGTGCAATATATGAAATGAATAGTGCACAATATATACATATCAAATACAAAAACATATTATATATATAGTAAATGTACAAAAACACATATGCCAAATATTATAACTGTCAGCATAATGATTACTTTTTGTTTTGTTTTTCTCTCCCATTTTGTCACAATATTTATCCAGTATTTTAGGTATATCTAAAAGTGACATTAGAGAATTTATAGTGTCACATGAGATGGAGACATCACTCTTCTTAAGAAAATACATAGTGTCACAATATTTATTCAGTATTTTTACCAAATTGAGAGACATGATTTCGTATAAAATTTTTTATCTAGCAACTATAGGAGAAATAGTTTTATGATGACTTAAAGAATCTATATGTTACATATGAAATACTCTAGGAGATTTAACGAGTCAAACACTCTAATTACCATGAATCAATATATATTTTCTTTTTTGGATTTATTGTGATTTTGGTTGTTGCAATATATATTAAATTTGGTTTTAATTCTTCTAAAATTTTATTTTTTAATTATATTCCTATAATTTAAAATTCTACTGGTTTTAGCCATCTAGAAATGAAGGGACGATCAAATTCTGGGTTGTTAATGATACAAATTATTATTGAATTAATTAGAAGGGTTATATAGATATTCCAATTTGCTAATTGGTGCGAAACTTACTAACCAACGTCAATTAAACTAACATCAACTAGCTGCAAACTAATGATACAAAACTAACAACAATAACTGTCTGAACAAAATGTTTTTAGTAAAATATTTCAAGTCAATCAACATCCTGGTTTTGGAAATTTTGGTAGAAACTTCTCCATCTTAGTGGTTCTCAGCGACACTTGTTCCAACCTAATTTTCTTCATCAGGGGTGTCAAATTAATTCAATCTTGGTCTTTCCCTGTGGATTGATCTTATGCCTATGTTGAATTTGAGGCACATTGGTTTATTCATAGTATAAATCTAGACTTTGAAAACTTTCACTAATTCATTGAAGAAGAAGAAAAAGGAGATGAAACTTGATATGTCTATGTGTTTGAAGAAGAACCATAAATGAAGTGTTGGTTTAAGGAAGTAAATACAAAGAAGAAATTTGAAAAAGAAGAAATAAAGTTAGAAAGGAAGAAATTAGAGAAGAAAACTTTTGGAAAAGAGATTTGTTTCAATGTTTTCCTTTTAATTTATTTGTATGTTTTTTGTTTGTTAAAAGTGTTATTAATTTATTAATTAACTAATTAGAGATGGCAAAAAAATTATCCATTTGTTAAAAGAGATTTTGACGATAAAAGAATTTTCTGTTCTAACAGCTTTTAATATCTCTAGTCACACATGAAAAGCTCTGTTTATTATTCAAGTTAGCTAGTTCCTCCTGTGGTTAGCTCAAAATCAACCGTGACAGGGATGCTAAGTGTGGTCCTAAGCATGCAGGACGTGGTAGCATTTTTTGTGGTGTAGTTGCACGGTGCTTTCACTCTACCTTGGAGTTGCAGGTGAGCTTTTCAAGCAAAATTAGGCTATTATGTTTCTAGTTTCTATGGCTCATCATCAGAAATGTTGGCATAATCTCTTGTTCAAACGGTTATGCCATTATAATTGTTTGAGATAATAATAAATATAGAAATTTAAATAACAATCACAACAAAAGAAAATAACATAGAAATTTTAAATCGGAGAAAAAATTACAACCAAAGAATAATACTATGTGAAAATTTACAATCTATAGACTTCTCTCAAATATCTTACACTATCTAAAGAAAATATTTAACTACCTCGAAAAACTCTAAAACAAGGAGATAGAAGAAGTCAGATATAAACTTAAAGAGTTTATAGTGTTGTGAATTGTAATGAAAAACTAGAGCCATACATGTAGTCTTGAGTTTTCTTTCGTTTACACTTCTAAGCAATATACAGCCTAAGGGAGTACCAGAGGAGTAGCAATGGACTAACCTTCCACCCAAAATCTTAAACCATTAGGTATATGGATCACCTCTCTTATATATCCAACATTTCCTTCATTCTTAGTTGATGTAGGATTAACCATCACACTTGAATTCCAACAATCTCCCATTCAAGTATGAGTCACCCACATCACTAGACTTGATCTACACTAAGATTTCACTCTCGTTCCCCCATCAAATCGAACCATGACTCTGATACTAGATGTTGAGAAAATAAACAAACAAAGAACTTTAAATAACAATCACAACATAAGAAGATAACATGAAAACTCCAAATAAGAGAACAAACCACGACTAGAGAATAACATTATGTGAAAATTGTTACAACACATGTAATCTCTCTCAAATAGATCACACTCCGTTACAATCACAATCTTAAAAGAAAATATCTAACTACCTCACAAAATTCTGAGTCAAGAGACAAAGAGTCATGTATAAACTTAAAGAGTTTCTAACTAGTGTGAATTGTAATGAAAAACGAGAGTTATATATGTTAGTGCAAAAGTGATTTTTGGTACAATATTCTCGTTGATATTTTGATGCTAACAAAAAAAAAACAAATAGGAATAATTATCCCTTAACTAAATTTGATAAGTGTGCAGATTAAGTTGGAAGATAAATATTTATATTCATAACTATCTATTTTAAGGTAGCATAAATTATGGGTAAATTAGAGGTAGTAATCAAAGTATTTTTAACATAGAGAATATCATCACCTAATAAACAAGTAATTATGTCTACTAATTGAGTAAGTTATAATATAGCAAAAAGAAGTATTGCAACAAGCATCTAATAATCTACCGTTTGAGTCAAAGCTTTAAAGTCAAAAGAAATACAAGTCAATAATTGGCCCTCTAATAAAGAATGCTACAAGAGTCAAGACCTTCATTGACCCTCTAACTTAAGACCAAAGAAGAAAACTTTAAATGAAGCCTAGGTTAAGTCTAACTCTTGAGTGTAGAAATGTGAAGAAGTCAACAACTCTACATCCTCTAATGACTAGAAAATGTAGACAAAGAAATCAAGACAATTCCTTGAAGAAGTTATGTCTGACTTTGTTAAGTGCACTCTCAACGCACCTATGTTGAATCTAATTACAAGCTCACCCTAATGATTCTACGTCTGATAAATCTAGTAAACCAGTTGGCTATCTAGTCAACACTTCAAGTCAACACTATGACTAAGTCAAAACTATGATAAGAGGTCAACATTCCAACTTCCTATGCTTATCATAGTGGACTAATCTTCTTACTAAATAAGCTAATAAGTGTTTAACTTACCATATATTTGATATATTGTTAAAGCACTTATTAACTTAAGGTTTAGTCGAAGTTTTGGTCCCTCTATTTTTCACAATTCACGGAATTGGTCCCCTATTTTAAAGCTTATATTTTTGGTCTGTCATTCAGATTTCTGAACTAAAAAAAAAAAATGAAAACTTGATATATTTTAAATGATCTGACATACAATTTCATAATGTAGAATCATCTAGATGCATTAATTATTTATGTCATTAATTAAATTACAAAAAGGCTTAATTGCAGTTTTAAAATGATTTGATTGAGATTTTATGGGTGTTAATCATTGAACATTATCGTATCTTATGTCACTTTATTTAAAGCATATCACATTATCATTTTTTAGTTAAAAAGTAAGAATGAGGGACTAAAATTGTCATATTTTAAAATAGAGGGACTGATTTCGTGAATTGGGAAAAATATGAGGACAAAAACTGCAATTAAGCATTAACTTAATTTAATTGAAAACATGTTATTTTACCTCAATCCTTGTAATAATTAGTTATTATGGTATGATATATAAGAAATTTTAATATGTTGCATTTTGCATTGTTTTCATAGTTAAAATGAGAATAAGTAATTAAAGAGAAGAAGAACCATGGTCATTGGAGTCAAAATTTGATGACACAAGGAAGATGGAATTCTCTGAGCGAGAAAACGTTTGGCTAAGCGAGTTCAAGATAGTGAGTTTGCTAAATTTTGAAAACTTAATCTCGCTAAGCGAATGGTAATCTTGCTGAGTGACATTGAAGGTTGTTTGACAATTGGAATTTGCTTCATCTTAAAGAATGCTCACTCGCTAAGCGATAACACTATTTAAAGTTGAAGCGTTCGCCATTTGAGGAGTTGGAGTTATAGAGAGAGCTAACTCAAAAATGAGAGAATACCATTGGAGAAAGCTTGAAAATCATCATTGAAGACCGATTTCTCTTCTTTTCATCTTGATCTAGTAAAGCTACCATCACAATGAGTAGCTAAATTTATTTCTGTTGGGATTAAATGTTATCAATCATACTCTTTTGTATCTCTTTTAATTTATAGTTATATATATTCTAGTTACTCATTAATATCAATGTTTATCCTTGTTCTTAATGCTTGTTATGACTTGATCACTCATAATTTATTATTTTATTTGAACTTTTATTGGAAAATACATTTTTGATCTTGATTTAGGATAAACATATATTGAATCTAAATTCTAGGAATATATTTAGGTTTAATAATCTCGAATTATCAGTTATTAATGTAACTGTCTTGGTTAACAAGCTGAGGAATCATCGTTTAAGCAAGACATCGATCTCTCATCATTATTAAGGAATTAATAACGTTTGAATAGCAACGATGTTGATGTTGATCTTAACATGAATATGTATAACTGATCAATAGGATACATGAAAAAGTAATTGATGAAATATAATCCCAAACAATTTAATTTCACTGTTAAATTTCCATTACTTTTTTTATACAAATGAATTGATGAACAAAACTCTTATACTCCTTCAATTAGATCAGTAAGGATATGATAAGTCATTATGAGAGTTGTCTTCCAAAATCGAGATACAATGAACTAATTAAAAAAATATATTTTTGTATGATTTATATATTGATTTGTCTTAAATGTTAATTCAAGATCTTCAATAGTAATATCCTCGATAGATACATTCCTTGGTATTTAAGTAGAAACCATCCAATATGAAATTTAACTAAGAATGAAAAAAGGTTATGTTAAGAAGAATCTATATAAAAGCCTAGAACACATCAAAATAAAAGAATGAATCAAAATTCCCTCAGTAGAGAGTTGTTACAATTGATATAGGACTTGAAATTTAATATCCTCTCAATGAGAATTTGAATCTTCGAAATAAACTTTGTGTCAATTCAGACAAACTTGATTTGACGTAAATCAGTTCAATAGTGGCAACAATTATTTCATCCATAAGAGGTACCTGAAGATGTATGAAAATACTTATGAATCTCAATGACAACTTGCTAGAAAGTTGAGAAGGGTGCTAATGGTAACTACCTAGAGAGACATATGAAAAATACTTAAAGCTTGAAGAGGTAGAATAAATAAAAAATTTTATGTTATTGGTTAAATAGTGGATAAAGTCGTCTACTATACTGAGACAAAATCACTCTAATAGGAGTGGATTAGATGTAGCAAACGTCTGTTGTGAACTAGTATAAAAATTTGTGTCATTTCTCTCTCTTTCTCTCTATCATATTTTAATCTAAGTTATTTATGATTCAACCCGTATCTTTACTTAAACTGTTATATAACCATAAGTTGACTTATTGATAAAGAACATATCTTTTTGGTTAAACAACTCAAATAATTTTCTGAAATGGCAAAACACAATTCAAACTCTCTTTCTGGTGTTTTCCATCACCTTCCATATATATATAGTCTTCAGCTCTCCTCATTTTCAACCATTGGGGAATCCGGGGAGTGTTAGGAGCAGCAATAGACTAAACGTTCAGGATCTATAAGAATCTAATTCTCATTGAGAGGATATTAAACTTATATAAATTTTTCTTAAAGCATTAGGTATATGAGTCACCTCTCTTAAATATCCAACATTTCCTTCAATCCTAATCGGTGTGGACTAACTACTTACACTTGAATTCGAACAATCTTCTCCTCAAGCATGAATCACCCATATCACTAAACTTGATCCAGACTAGGAGTTCACTCTTGTTCGTCCACCAAGTCGAACCATGGTTCTAATACTATATGTTGGGGAAAAAAAAAACAAAGAAATTTAAATATCAATCACAACACAAGAAAATAACATTGAAACTCCAAACTTGCGAAAAAGCCACAACTAGAGAATAACACTTTGTGTAAATTGTTACAACACAGATTTCTCTCAAATACCCCCATGTAACACCATAAATTCTATAATAAACTATTTCATTTATTAAATAGAAATAAAAACAATTAATTTCGTATTAAGAGTGTTTTGAAATATATGTTGATACACAATTATGATTAATTTTCTTTATATATGTGTTTGTTATGAATTTATAATTTCATAGAAATTTAATTTAGTTGATAAGATAAATTGTTATAATATTTAGTTGATAAGATAATTTATTTTTTTATTTTTGTAAAAAATAATTATATTTTAGCGTGAGCATTTTTTGGAAATAATATTTGAGTTATGAGGGAGTAGAATAGTGGATTAATATTTTCTTAAGAGTTTTAAATATGATAAAAGAATATGTTTGAGATAGATTGATATCTACACCCCTTATTTTACCACTGCTACTATTTATGATTTGGGGTTTTACTTATCTATACTACAAGTTTTATATAAAAAGCTATTCCTATCCCATTTGATTTTAAAAAGACAGACCTCTCGAGACCTCTCGTTGCTTCTTCAATGCAATTTTGCAATATCAAATCTTCTTCCGTTCAAATTACATTATCTCAATTTCTTAACCATTTCAGTTGAGTTACGCACATTTTCCACACAAAACCGACTGCTGAATCCATTATTTACACTAGTTTATCAATCGAATTATTGTTTTGCGAGAAACGATAATTCTTTTGTCTCCATTGCGGACTACTTTTTTGCCATTTCCGGCCACCAAGGCTGTCGAATGGAAAAATGGATATGGTTTTTGGAGTACTTACATCAAAACCTTTAATAAACATTACTCTTGTGTATTTTTCGGTGAAGTTGACATCAGACGCTTCGACATGTCAGTCAGACTTTTTAAGATATTCTCCGTTTAGACTTTGTTTTATTTCTAATTTTTTTTATCAATTATTAAAAATTTATTTTCATGCTCTATGTGATTTATCAGTTGTGTTCTATAGACTCTATGAACACGTCGTTGATTTTCACACTCATTGTTTGTGCATTGCTGACCTGAAGTTGTTTTTGAAAATCAATGTTGATTCTTGTGTTTTGTGAAAGCGTCAAAATAAGGTAAGGGACGAGATAGAGTTTTAATTCATGAGTATATTGTAATGTGAGATGAAGAGGAAACTTTATTTCTCAATGATTCATTTAGGGATTGCTATATACGGTTGTAGTCATTTGAGAGCTAAATTAATTAATGAGAAAATATGGGAATCGTGAGATTTAAATGTCAAATAGAAATGTGTATAAGAATTTGATTGATTTAATTTTTGTCGAATGTGTGATATTTGATATTATTGTGATATTATATGTTGAATGAATTATGTGTCTATGTTTGACTTGATTAGTTTATGTGATGTGATGATAAAACCTGAATGCAACTTGTGATATTAATTTATGTGATATGACGATAAAACTTAGATTCATTATTTAATGAGTTTATATGATGGTGATGTTATATTGGAGATTTGATTTTATGAATTTGTAATGAGTTTATTGATGTCATTGTATATTGGATAAAATAATGATGATTCCAACTCAAGCTAAAGATGGTGTTTTTGATGGAATATCCTAGACCAACGAGGGGAGGAACTAGATGTTAGGGGTGTTTGATGTGAAAATTATTTTATCGTCATATAGGTAGGGGCTGACAAGCCTAGTATTGTTGGAGAAGTACAATAAAATGAGTCTGAGATTGTTAGACATTCGAGTATTATGGTAGGAAATTCCTGTGTGACTTGGATATAACCCTCCAAATGTCGGAAGCTACCATGCAACACACGTTTACCTCGATTGTCGCGTATATATGTCCTGATTTGAATTGACAGGATCTATGAGGACATGATCAATTTGAAATGTTGGTCCACTTGCATGGGGGCATAGTATCAAGCCTCCTAACCAAGTACTTCAGAGTTAGAGTGGTACCAAATGGAAAAAAAGTAGAATCTAAGCTCATGCATAACATTGCATTATCTTGTGATTGTTTTGTTGTGCTTAATGTGTTTCAAAAGTGATGTTAATTTTTCTTAGATGATTTGATATAATAATAATTTATTTATTTTACTTGAGTGGTTTTGATATTATAATATTATTTCCTTGAATATTTTGATATACCATGACGTGTTATAATATGGCTCTATTATGATTACTTGTGTGTTCTTCTTACTTATATTATACTATCAACATGATTTCAAAACTCATCTACTTCGTTGTTTGTATTTGATTGGTTTGACTCTTCGTTTACAAAAGCGCAGTTTTTACAAGTTAATGAGTCTTGAAGTTCAAGTTTGCGAGAAGTTTTTCTCCAATATGTGATACTAGAATGAGTCCTAATGTTATAATGTAATATTATTTCTTTGAATATTTTGATATATCATGATGTGTTATAATATGGCTTTATTATGATTATTTGCATGTTCTTCTTACTTATATTATACTATCAACATGACTTCAAAATTCATCCCATTCGCTGTTTGTATTTGACTAACTTGACTGCCTTTGTAAAATTAAAGTTATTTCATGTTAATGAATATTGAAGTTCAAGTTTGAGAGAATGTCTGGTCTGATATGTGATGCTTGGAATGAGATCTATAAGTTGTACTTTACTTATTTAATAAATAAAAAAACTACTTTTTGTAAGAAAATCTTGTAAGTACTAGTAAGTGTTTGGAAATTAAATTAAGAAATTATAGTTGAGTAAATTTATTGATATTGCACAGTTTTATTTGAGGAAGAAATTTTTAAAGTGTTTTCGTATGTACTTTGAGATAGGTGATATCCTAACATTTTTCTTTTTCTTTGAAAAATTTTCATTTATTCACTGCGAATTTTTACATGACTTTAATGTAATTTATTATATTCTTTATTTTGGGTTTAGAGTGTCACACTCCACCCCCAATAAACTCATCATTTCTAAAGAGAATATCTAACTACCTCATAAAACTCTAAAACAAGAGAGAAAGAAAAAGTCAAATATAAACTTAAATAATTTATGACAAGTGCAAATTGTAATGAAAAACTATAGTCATATATATAACATTGAACTTCCTCTTCTTTTAAAATTCAAAGTAGTGTAGGACAATTTCAATTTCCTCAATTTCAACCAAAACTCAACAATCTCTATCCTTGACAACCAACACTGAGTTTAATGAAGTGTCTTCCTCACTTTTCAACCTTCTCACTTCAGAAATAATTTTGCTGACAACTTCTTAAAAACTCAAAGTTTCATTCTCATATATCAGAACATGTTTGCTATGCTCATAGGAAGATAAAAGAGACTATGAGTCTTAATTCCTTATCTTCATCTTCAATCTTCACTCCAATGTCTTATAATTCATAGACAATACATTGAGAGTACTTAGATGATCAATTACTTAAATGACAATACAAGAGATAAAGAAAATTCAAATGAAAATTTAAAGAGTTTTTTACTATTGCAAATTATAATGAAAAATTGAAGTCAAATATATAACTTTGAGCTCACTTTTTCTTTAAAATTCTAAGCAATGTATGACTAATTCAATTTCCTCAATTTCAAAGATTGGGGAGTCCAAGGAGTGCTAGGAGCAACAATGGACTAAACGTCCAAGATCCTTAAGAGACATTGACATCACATATTTACTCAAAACATTAAGGCATTATATATCAATCATTTCCTAGTTAGTGCGAGACTAACTACTCACACTTGAATTCTAACAATCTCCACCTCAGATATGAGTCACCCACATCACTAGACTTGATCCACACTAGGATTTTGGAAAAACAAACAAATAGATAAATTTAAATAACAATTATAACACAAGAAAATAACATGGAAACTCCAAACCAGAAGAAGAAGAAGAAAAAAAAACTACCACCAAATAATAACATTATGTAAAAGTTGTTACAACACATAGACTTAGATATAACTACCTAACAAAACTCTAAAACAAGTGAGAAAGAAAGAGTTAGATATAAACTTAAAGTGTTTATGACTAATGCGAATTGTAGTAAAAAACTAGAGTAATATATATAGAGTTGAACTCCCTCTTACTTTACAGCTTCAAACAATGTGGGACTATTTCAATTTCCTCAATTTCAACAGGAACTCAACAATAATTTGGTTCGTCTTTAGATGGTTGTGTCATTTTCTTTCATTTAACTTGGTTCATTGAAAGTTACGCAACAAATGAAGCAATTGTTTGAAGTTACTTTCTTCCATGCATCTAGGATTGTGCATAGTTGTTTTTTTTTTTTAAAAACTAAACCATATTCATTTTAAAACCAATATATGGATTTAGATTTATAACCAAATCTATTATTTGGTTTTAAACTGGTTATAAAACTAATTGTAAAATTGGTTATGGTTAAATAACTGATTTCTAGTTAAGCAACCTGTTTAGAAAAATTCAATTTTAAAATCGATTATTTTTTCTCAAAACCGGTTAAAATATTTTTTAATATTTATTTTTTTAAAAAATCATTTATTCATAGTTTAAAAATTAGTTATTTAAAAAAAAAACCAATTCATATTTAAAAATCGATTATTTTTATAAATGAAAGTTCAATAAAAAAACATACATCATCCATACAATTGCATTCTCTTTTGATTAAAATTGAACATGTTCAATTGCTTATAATAACTTGTGATTAAAATTGATTTATTACTAACTTCGTTAAGACCATCGATTCTGATTCATACTAGTTCAATAAATTGCTTATTACTAAAACTATTGAAAATACAAACACTTGAAAGTTTCTTCGATCAAATTTAACAATTACTGCACCATAATAAAACCAAATAAAGTACAAACACTTGAAAGTTTGCTTCCAACACCGAGATGGATACCACCACCACAAGATTTAGTAAATTGAAAATATCTAATGAATTTAATATATTAATTTTTGTCTTGAGCATTTATAATTAAGTTAAGTTTGAGCAATATATAAATCTCAATATCATTTCCAACGCAACATATTAATGTAACATTTTGAAAAAATTAATCCTTTAAAAATCAATAATTTAAGAAATTATATTTAAAATATTTAGTCTATCATATTTTAGTCTTCTTCAATAAATATTAAATATCTTAATTCACCAACTAGTTATCATACAAAATGGTTGGTTAGTAATAAGCATTTGATTAAATGAAGTTAGTAATATCTCAATGAATTTAGTAATAAATTGTCGGAAAACGCTGCCGAAAGGTGGAATGTTGGTGGGGTGATGGCAAAGTTAGAATCGTTTTGGAGTTTTGGGGATTTAGGGGTTTGGGGAGTTGAGTGGATAAAAATCAAATAAAAACCAAATCCAAATATAAAACATTAGTGGATATCCAATCGGTTGTTAAATAAACTGAATTATAACTATATTATTTTAAAAAGATATTTAAAATGGATTTGGATCCGGTTTTGAATTTGAACCTCATATTTTGCACAACCCTACATACATCATAAAACCTCTCACATATATCGGGAAGAAAGTACTTGAATATAGATAAATTGACTTCTTTTAGGTTAACGTCTAACGTTAAAATTCGTGGAATAAAATTCTACAGGTATCTTTTACTGATCCAATTTTTTTCTTTATTTTTCGGGTAGAATATTTCATTTTTTTTAATTATTTTAAGCTAATGGTATCAACTTAATTAAGATAACTATTTTTATCCGACTGTCTTAAAAAAATCATCAAATACTACTTGGATTAGAAGGAAGAAATAATTATTTCTTGCAAAACTCTTTGAATCTCCTGTACACCAAAGTTGAATGTGTACTATATTACTCCCTCGGTTTTATATTAATAAATGTAAAAAATTATTCTAAAATCAATTATTCAAATCATTTTTAATTCAATATATTACAATGTATTTATGACATTGATAATATATCAATATCTAACAAAAATTATTTAGTAAAAGTTATATTATTTCTTTCATTTATACAAATTTTTTAATATATGTGAAATAATCAAAAAAAACATGTTTCTTTCCACTTGAAGTTACACAAAATATTTCTTTCCAATGTGAGACTTGAAATTTAAAACAGGTTTCTTTCCACTTAAATTTACAAAAAATATTTCTTTCCAATGTGGGACTTCAACACATTTTTAAATTCACACTATAACATACTTATGTTCCAACAATCCTCCACTTGAATTTAAAAAAAAATGTTTCTGAAATAGCATCAAATGCTTCTATAAGATTGTGCATAAACAAAAGTGTTTCTTGACTTGAACCTTTGCATAGTAAGTAAGATTCATATTCAACAAGAGTGACTCATAGTCTTGAACTCTATCTCTAACATCAAACCCACACACAACCTTTTCATAGGATGTATTCTCAAAAGCTCGTGCATTAATGGTCATGCACGTGTATCTCAGTATAGTGAATGCTCTAGGAATTCTGCCTTGAAATTCCATAGGAAGCGGCCCCACTTCCATATTCACATAGGTGAGTCTATCAAGAGTACTCTTATTGCTAAGTACTCCCTCCACATAGATTATAGATCTCATTAAGAGTTTCTATTACCTCATCCTATCATCGGCTCAGGAATCATGCTTCTCTAATTTATAATAACATGTTCATCTCATATCACTTCACGACTTGTTATTACCCATTGAGCCTAATTCTTGGGATCTCCAATCTTTTAGGTCGGGTTACCATCATGAGTGACTCTATAGACATTAGTCTCATCCTTTTAGATGTATTTATGACTTTCTCTGTAGCTAATCCTTTCGTCAAAGGATTTGCTAAATTCTCATCAGTGCATACATGATCCACTATAACAATTCATTTAGAAAATAACTTTCTAACAATGTTATGCTTACGACGAAATTTATCGTCTCTCATCGTTGTAATAACGATCTCAATCTTTGCAATAGTCGCAATACTATCGCAGTGGATCAACACATATGTTATAGGTTTTTCCCATATAGGGATCTCAACTAGCAAACATCTCAACCATCTCACTTCTTCACTAGTAGTAGCTAGTGCTATCATTTCAGACTCCATAGTGGACTGAGCCAATATTGTCTGTTCTTCGATTTCTAAGATACAACACCACTCGCTATATTAAAATATAGTCATCGATTGCTTTGGAGTCATCTGATAAGACGTTCCAATTAGCAACATTGTATCCTTCAAAGACTGTAGGAAATCTTTGATAATGTAATCTGAGACTCATGGTCCTTTTTAGGTGTCTCATGACTCTTTCCATAGCGTGCCAATACTCTATACTAGGTCTACTAGTAAACCTGCACAATAGTCCCACGACATAGGCAATATCGGGTTTAGTACAATCAGTGGCATACATGAGGCTGCCAATGATGCTCGTATATTTAGTTTGTCTAACACCTTCACCAGTGTAATTGAAAAGTTTCACACTTAGATCATATGGTGTGCAAGCAGGTTTACAGTCAAAGTATTTATATTTCTTTAAGATTGTTTCAACATAGTGAGACTGATCCAAAGAAATTCCATTTTCTAACCTAGTAATCTTGATTTCGAGGATTACATTCGCTTCTTCGAGATGTTTCATATCAAAGTTGTTACAGAACAATGATTTCACAATATTTACAGCATGAATGTTTGAATCAAATATGAGTAAGTCGTCTACATAGAGACATATGGTAGTGCAAATGTCATTTTCAATTTTGTAGTAAATACATTTGTCACTTTCATTCACTTTAAACTCATTCGATATAATAAAGTTATCAAACTTTTCATGCCATTTCTTAGGAGCTTATTTAAGACCATACAAGGATTTATCTAACATATATACCTTGTATTCTTGTCCTTGAATTACAAAACCTTTAGGTTGTTCCATAATAGATTTCTTCTTTCGAATCACCTTTTAAAAAAGTTGTTTTAACATCCATTTGGTGTATCACCAGGTTAAGAATAGTTGCTAGTGATATGAGTATTCTAGTGGATGTTATTCTAGTGATCGGTGGCAAAGTGTCGAAGAAATCTATATTTTATCTTTGTCTAAAACCTTTGGCTACAAGGTGTGCCTTGTATTTATCAATCATTCCATTGGGTTTTAGTTTCTTTTTCAATATTCATTTACAACCTGTTGATTTGCAACAGAAGGCAAATCTACTAAATGCCAGATCCTATTAGACTCTAGAGAATCCATTTCATCATTTATTGCTTCTTACAATAAATCTGCATCTAAAGATGACAAGGCTCCTTAAAGATTTGCAGGATCCTCTTCTAAGGTATAGATCGTATAATGGGGTCTTTAATCTTTAGTAAGTTTGACACTTTTACTTCTTCGAGTTTTTGTTTCGCATTGTTTGCTGCTTCTAGTTACAGAAACGTGACTTGGTTCGTTGCCCGACTATTTCTCCATTTGAAAGGGAATTTATTTTCATTGAAATCAACTTCATTTTACTTTATGATCACTTTTGCGTTTAGGTCATAAAACCTGTACACTTTGTTCTTTACCGCATACCCAATAAATTCTCATTCATAGGCTCTACCGACGAGTTTAATTCGCTCGTGATCGGGGATTCTGACATAAGCCAGACCACCCCATGTTTGAAAATAAGACAAGTTCGATTGTCTTTTCTTCATTATCTCATAAGGAGATGTTTTTTTTTTAGATTTAAGAACTCTATTCAAAACATAACAAATAAAAAATATATTTTCCGCACACCAATGATATGAAACACAAGAGTTAAGCATACTAGCAACAACTAGTTTAATAAGAGTTCTAATCTTTTTTTTTCAACTTTACCATTCACGTCAAGTAATTATGGTGTAGTTGTTCCATGTATAATTCAGACAATTTATAAAACTCATTAAATAAACTAAATCATACTTGGAACCTCTTAATCTTTATACTAAATTGACTTTCAATTTCAGTTATAAAGATCCTTAACATGTCAAGCGTTTCACTTTTATTTTTCATTTCTTGTTAACGTCTCATCAAGTTCACATATATCAAAGTGTAATAAATCTAAAGACTCAGATCCTCTAACTACATATTTATGTGAACTCTTTGTTATTTTAGCTTGAGTATAAAAATCACATTTTTCAAAATCATTTAACAATAACTTTAGAATTAAACCTAAGTTACTTAATTTTGAAATTAGATGTGTTCATATCACATAGTATAACATGTAAAAAATTAAAATCACATAAAAGGTAAGCAGAAAGAGACATTTTATTGATTTCAACATCCAAAAATTAAGAAACATATTAAATTTCAATATTTAATTTAAACATGTCATGAATGACGTACCTTAATAGATGATCTCACGAGTTATCTTCTAAATTTTACGGAAGTGTGCCTCCACGGATCTGTCAGCCTCCACATATCTGTCATCGGACATCTGATACTCTGGGTAGCTGTCACAACTTACTTATTCAGAGTATCTCAATCATATCTCACAGTATTGCTGGAACTGTAATAATTATACAGATCATCAACAAGTCGATTAGGAATATAATTCTTATCAATATTCTCCGATGGGTTAATTCTCCAACTATTTTATCCTTTTCTATTTGCTTCAAACTGAAACAGTTTATCGAAATCAGAGGCAACATAACCAAATCCAGTAATCTCTTCGGTTGACATGGCAGAAAGAAAAGTCTTACAATTGTTATTTTTGAGTTTTAGAAAACTATTTAAAAATCACAATTTATGTCACCGAAGATATTCCGGGGTTGAGTCGCGGTCGCGCTCTTTAAGACGTTTCGCGGCACTGCCCAAATTGTGCAAGGAAGACTATCAACCACGAAGTCCCCAGGATAAAAAATCTCAGATTCACTGTATCGGAGTTCCATTGCATCGTAGAAAATCGTTCTAGAATTACACCATCAATATGGCAGTTAAAGTCACTCTCAATATGACAATTAAAGTCACTCTCAATATGGTATTATGACCATTCATTACTACGACATAATAACCGCTCAAAAAGATTAAAAAAACGAATGTACTACAGCATAATAACCGCTCTAAAAACAAAGGGACTACGACATAACAACCGCTCTAAAAACAACATATCTACCGATTTAAAAACAAAAGGACTACGACATAACAACCGCTCAAAAAACCGAAGGGACTACGGCATAACAACCGCTCAAAAAACCAAAGGGACTACGTCATAACAACCGCTCAAAAAACCGAAGGGACTACGGCATAACAACTACTCAAAAAACCGAAGGGACTGTGACATGACAACAAAAAACCGAAGGGACTGCGACATGACATCCGCTTTAAAAATTGAAGGGACAAAAAGAAAGTGGAGAAGTGGCTCAAAAATTAAGCGAGAAAATTTTAAAGGGAGAAAAGAGAAAATTGGAAAAAGCATCCAATTTTGGTGTGCTTTTCACAACAGTTTGAAACTCATTATATAGTGATTGAAGCAAACTCACATATGTTTTCTAAACAATGTGAGACTTTAGTATGTATAAAGTTGAAACTACACAAAATATGATAGTTTTCCAATGTGAGATTTCAAAAAGAATTATTTCTAATATGGGACTTGAATTTTAAAAAACATGTTTCTTTCCACTTAAATTTACAAAAAATAATTCTTTCCAATGTGGGACTTCAACACATTTTTAAATTCACACCGTAACATACTTATGTTCCAACAATATTGAATTCTAAATTTAATTATACTCTTAAAATATTAATAACTAATTCATAATATAATTTTTTTTCTTTTAAACAATCTATTAAATTGATTATTAAACAACAGAATAATAATTATATTAAATTAAAATAAGTTTAAAAAAAATAAGCGGTTGTGTTTTCTTTTGATTGGCCATTGTTGAATTTATTTATTTATTTGTTTGGTTCTTTGAAATCATCAAATAGCCATTGCTGAATTTATATAACATTACACAAACAAACGTATCCCAATCTCAAATATAAACACACGAATAAAATCTCAGATATACACAAAAACAAATAATTTGGTTTAAATTGTACCAAATACGCGATTTTTTTTAATATATAGTCAGTTGTTACTATATGCCAAATTAATTTTTGTAATTATGACTTTATTGGTCCAAATTGATTTTATTTGTCTGTTATAAATTTTAATAGAATTTGACTGAAGTTATTAATGTGTGGTGAATTTTTTGGCAATGTTATTATCTATTATCAATTAATAACAATTGATTGATGATACTCAATTAATAGAAATCAAAATCCCAAAATTTTGAATTTTCACCACTAAATATTTTCAAAATTAAATAAAATAATAAAAAGATACTATATTTTTAATAGGATATAACGAGATGGAGAAAGGAAATACCGAGATAATTTCGTAAAGCATATATCTTGTGACTAAATTATATAATATTTTATCATATATCATCGTTTATACAAAATAATTTGTTGATTTTGTAAAATTATTATTATAAAAACTGTATATCATATATCATCATTTATAGTTGTAACAATTAGTTTTTGGTTCAAATTATTACTATTATAAAAACGGTATAGCATATATCATCATTTATATAACAATTAAATATTTATTGGTTCAAATTGATTTTATTTGTCTATTATAATTATTCGTAAATATGACTTTATTTGTTAAAGTTGATTTTTTGTGTCTACAAAATCTGACATTTAGTATTCATACGGTATTTATGAAAAATAATTAGTTATAATAGAGTTGTTATCCAAATTGATTTTTGTAATTAAGACTTATTAACCTATAGTCATTAAATTTGAGAAATCATTAAATAACAAAAGTGATATGATATATTATGTTAGATACTATTTATTATTTTGTAAGACATTTTGTTTATAATGTATATAGTTTATATTATAACAAATTTTGTTGCGAATGAAAATATTTATAAACTATATTCGTCATTGCAAGGAATTGACATTTGTAGTTACTTGATGCCTCTGACATCTTTCTTGATTCAGCAGAAGCATGATAGAATGAATGAGGATAACTAAGTGAGAAACTTTGCAAAGGACAATGTAACATTCGTCCCTATTGAACCAAATATGAAGTCACAATCAATTCACTCATAACACAATCAAATAGAACATAGCAATAGGTATATGATTCACTCATGATTGAAAGATCATGATATGTCAAAAATGTTGGATCACATTCACCACAGCTTCCACAAAATCTTTTATAGGTACTTGTCATTTTTATAGTCAAAATTAAGCTAGATAATTCAAGAGCAAAATGCGTAATTACATCCATATCTATAGGAACAAGAATACTACTCCCACTGAGGGATTGAGAAAAAATAAAAAAGAAAAAAACATAAATCGTATAGATATTTATTGTAAATGTCAAATATTATCTCAGAAACATTTTTTTTAATATGTCTCGCTTTACTTACTATAATTTGAGGTGTGCAATGG
Source organism: Cicer arietinum (assembly GCF_000331145.2). NCBI lineage: Eukaryota > Viridiplantae > Streptophyta > Magnoliopsida > Fabales > Fabaceae > Cicer > Cicer arietinum. The sequence continues at coordinate 36,573,659 of NC_021160.2, read as the reverse complement.
TTGTGGCAAATCGAATCAACCCATAAGTAAATTCAAACTGTGTTTTTTGGACTAGACAATTTTTTAAATTGATCTAAACACGAACCAACTCAACGAAATCCGAACAAGTATAGTTCAGATAACGCGTATAGAATATAAGATTTGAATGTCTACCTGAACCAATCATCTTTTGACTTTATATATTTAAAAAAAATATGATGTCAGTATAGTATTTTGGATTTTACAATTTGACCTAGTTTTTAATTTGATTTGGGGTTTGTATCAAATAATTTGGATGTGTTTTGATTGCTTTTTAGTGTAAAAACTTGGGTTAAACTTCAATTATTTTAGTTTGGTTAGAATTTTTAAAAACACAGCTTATATAAATTTTGTTTGCTTATATCTGTTTCAAGTTATGAAATTTTAGTATAATATTTTAGAAATAATTATTTTTGTATTGTGGGCCAATCAATCGAACCCAAACTAATATATATTGATATATTGGTTTGGTTCAGTTTGAATTTTATAAAAAAAAGTGTAAGTATATTTTGACATACGAACACATCTAAATACAACTTACAGACATTTCGAAGAAGAAAAAAAAAGACGCATCTGATGTCACTATTTTTTATGTTCAAATATCTTTTATTTCTTTTTAAATCTTCATCGTCTTCAATTTTAAATTGATCACGTTACATAATCCTTTATGGGTATAAAATAGTTACATATTAAATCTTTCTCTTCCCTGTATTAAGGTACCAATTTTTGCATTAGTGGTATTGTTGTATAATAGTGTAATACGGATTTTTTCTTTATTCGTTGTGGGTATATTTCGCATGTAATATACAAGACTATCACCTTCTTAATAAATTTAGCATCTGGCCGAAGAAGGTGATAGCCCTGTAGATTCCCCCACTTCTTAATGAATTTAGCATCAATGATCAGCCACCAATTCCAAAACTTTAAATAGTAGGACAATATTCTAAAGTTATTGAATGATTTTTTTTTCCAATATTAATAAAAATATCTCCATATAGATAGTCCTCCAGAATAAATTATATATAAAAATAGATCAAATTATTCATTAAATTAGTTAGTCCATTTTCAACAAAAAATAAATAGTAAGAAAGTTAGTCGATATATCACATTTAATATTCTATGCAATCTTAATAACAAAATATTATATTGTTTAAATTACAATTATATTGTTTAAATTATCTTTGAGTTGTTGAAAATATAAAAAGTTAAATTAAATGAGGAATATTTTAGACATAATTAATTTATATAATATAAAAAATTTTAATACTGTGGTTCAATTACAATCACTAAATCATTAATAATATTTGACATTTGTCAAAATTATTTAGCAAAATCATCTATATGAATAATCATAATTTATCCACCGTGTATAAAATCTTTAATATTAATAGTATATCAAAATGAAAGTCTTTTAAATATTGTAATTAAATATGAAACACGTTTTATATTTATTTATATTTTAAGTGGTACGTTTTGTTTATTGGTTTGAGAGGCACATTTGCTGGTGTAGCATGTTGTTTTTGTGATGTGAGTCATTGGGCATAATGCCATTTATGTATAGTACTAAAAAAAATCTCAAAAGATAGTGGAGTCACATGCCCCCACAATCTACAACATATATCTCCCTCTGCCCATTGTCATCCTTTATGTATAAAGAAATAATTGACCTAGATTCCTTTAAAAAAATTGGGTTTTAACATTATGGATTAAAAACAGTGGTTGACAAGAGATATATATTATTAAAAACAAAGTTTTAACCAAAATATATAGATCGACCCAAGTATAATTTGAGGCACATAAGAAGCTCCACATCACTTTTGTAGAAACAAACATACACTACTAGAAAAACAGGATTTAGCGTCGGCTTTAGGGCAAAAGCTGACGCTAACGTTGATTTAGCGTCGGAGTCGGGGCTAGGCTAAAATGATCGAAGCTAATTATTAGCGTCAGACAATTACCATCCGACGCTACGCCGACGCTATGTGTAAATTTGAACCATCCGACGCTAAAAATGTCAGTTGCCACGTCAGCTGGGCAGAAAATAGTTGCGTCAGATGGTCGACGCTAAGGTCAACAAACAGTAATCACCAAAACAATTAGCGTTGGCCGGCCGACGCTAAAGTCAAAATAAAAGTCAACTGAATTTATAAAGTAGCATCCGATTGGCCGACGCTAAGTTCAAATTTATTTAATTTATTATTTTTAATTTTATAGCCCCTGGTTTGCTGAATTTCATTTTTTTTAATAATATAATTGATTGCTAATAAACATTAAAAGTCATTCATTGACATTATAACAAACGCACATAGTATTAAATAACATAACAAAATATCACGTGTTCTGAAACTACAAAATAACAAATAGTATCGAATAACAACTTTAACAAAGTTACCTAATACATAATTGTCAACCAATTACTACAAAAAGTAAGCATAACTATGACATTAAGGTTCGTCAAGCGACACGTCGTCCAAATTATGATCGTAATGAGGATGCGAAGGAGGATGACTTGCAGTAGATGATCCACCAGCTGATTGACGGTGCAAAGCGTCAATTTTATCTCCAAAAAATTGCTTTAATGCATCAAAATCATTCTCTAACTTCTTTGAACGCTCCCTAGCCTCTTCGGCGACCTTGGTAGCCACTTGAGCTTGGGCCACTGCATCCTGAGCAATTTGTTCAGCTCTAATTCTAGATGCCCTCTCTGCTTCTAAAGATATCCCAGTCATAGAATTAGAAGTATTCTGAGAATGTTGTGTAAGCGATACACACCCCTGTCGGACGTTAATGGACAAGTCTCTCGTACCATAAACTCGACCACGAGTGCGACCCCCTACAGATTCAGTCCATAACTTAAGTATTGTCCCTTCATCTACCTCTTTACCACTTTCTTCACTTGTTTCGCCAATTTGTGTTTGTACTTCCTCCAATTTTTTTTAAATGTTCCCTGATAAATGGAATAAATTAATAACGTAATATATGATCAAATTTCTAAAATAAATTAAATAATAAAGGGATTGTTCTTCTAGGTATAAATGACATCATATTATTTTTTGGTTGATTTGTAATATAAAGAATTTGCATAAAGAACTTACATAAATAAAGAACATACATATGTAGATTATGCGCGACTATCAACCCAAGCGCCATTTTTTCTCTTGTGGGTTGTCAAAAATAACTCATCTGGAAGTAAATCTCTTTGAAGGTTATTGCTCTACAAATAAAATCAAGATTATTGGATCACAACTCAGAATTAGAAATCATAACAATAAATTGTATTAATTTTAAGTAAATGTAAATTTAATATATACGAGCTCAATCGCAACATCAATATGAGCCTTGCGGCCTGAGGTGTGGACAGCCCCGCCTCTTGTTGAAGCTCGATTGGTCTTATTTTGGTTGGAGGTGTTCTTGAATGATGTACCTTCCCAATATGCTTGAAGACCAGTCCAAGCTTCCTCACCTATCCAACTAGGTCGAGTCCCTTTTTTCCTCACCTTTGTAAGCATATCTGATAGTCTTTTAGCGGCCTTTTGTTCAAACAGACGTTTCACAATATCATTATGACAAGGATCCCACGATACCTTCTCCTGGGAATAACAAAAAGTATATATGTACTAACTACTATCAACAAAACAGATTACACAATTCTCCCTATATATGCTAGAAAAATGAATTGAACATATAATTATATTTAAAGGCTTACCGCAAACTTTTCAAACCAATCTTGTCTAATTATGTCAGTGGTTGCACTCCAACCATAGATAGGCTCACGAAATTGTTTTTGTATGGCATACCTAATGGCATCTGCAACTGTGTTGCTAGGAGTGAGTCTGCATTAATGTATTGAAGAAATAAAGTATTAAATAAATAACATGTGTCTATACTTATGCTTCTAATATTAAGAAAATAAACAATTGTTGTAACTTACCCTTTACCATAAGGTCGTATAATGACTTTTCCATTATCATCTCTCACAGGCATGATAGGAGGAACATTCCCTTGACCCACCTCCTCATCATCTTGGTTGTGGTCCCCAATTTTCACCCTATCCTCATGACTATCGGAAGTTTGTTCCACATTATTCTCTACCAAAGCCTCATGTGGGGAATGTTGTGAATAGGCACCCATGGTATGAATACTTAAACCTGGAGTCGGCATAAAGACAAATACCTCATGGGTTGAGGCATGGATAGGAGATGGTGTCGAGTGGGATGGTGGTGTTATAGTATCAGCAGGTGCTACAATCTTAACATTTCTCATCTATATTTTGAAAAATTAAAAACAAATAGAGTATTAACACACTAATAACTTCATTTTAGTTTTCAAATTAATTTTTTCCATATATGATAAGTGTGTTGAGAAATGGGATTCTTAAAATTAACAAGTTACAAATCATATCTATTTGCTTTTAGTAGTACACATGGATTATGTGGATTTTCAAAATTTGTCAAATTCTCCTAAATAATTCAAACACTTTATCTCAAAAGTGTATATTTTTAATAAATCAAATTTATAAGATAAAGAAACAAAACGAGGAGCTACAAACTAAGAATGATGAATATGTTAAAATCATTCAAGATTTGCAGCAAACTCATTTAAAAATGTTTGAGCAACAAAATATTTTCAATGAAATAATTATAAAAAATCATCTTTCAGAACATTCTGAAAAATGAAAGAAAGTATTTCTTTAAACATAGAAGTTCATGAATTGAAAAATGATTTAACCAACTTAGTAAAAACCACTAAAAAATTTCAAAAGAATATGATATTTGAAGAAGAGATGTTTCAGAAAAATGGTTTATAGTTCAAATCTTCTCAAAAATAAAAGATTTATGAAATGTTTTTTGTATCAAAAAAGAAAGATGAGAAAGTTAGAAAAAGATGTTCATACTATAACAAATATGGACACTTTAAAACAATTTTCTATCATGAGAAGTTTTTTTGAAAAAACTAGACAATATTCTTATGTTAACAAGTATGGTCATTCTGTACTAGAACATTCTCGTCATAGACTAAAAGATTCTGATTACAAAAAAGTTGATAATGTTATAAGAGAATTTTTTTATTGTAGCAAGTTTGGTCATCTTGAGTTAAAATGCTATCATAAAAAAAATTTGTAAGAAGATACACTAACCATCAAGAACCTAAACAAATATGGGTACTAAAATCATTACTAACTTGTGATGTAGGAATATCATCCAACGATCAAGAAAAAGCATTGATAGATAGACAATACATGGTCAATACACATGAATGGAAAAGTATGATGTCTCCTCTCATTACAAAAAATTTGGAGGACCTGTAACATTTGGAAACATTAACAAACCAAAGGTACATCTTTCATTAGTTGAAATAATTTTGTGTAGATTAAGGATGTTTGATATGTGGAATATAACTTAATTAGCATTATTTAACATTGTAAAATTGGCTTTAAAGTTATTTTTTAAACCTCACATGGTTGAGGTAAAACCAGGGTCGTCTCAATGTTTTTGGAGGCGTTGTTCGAATATAAAAATTGAGCCCCTAAAACCACAAACCCTACCGTCAAGATTTAAGATTATAACATTTAGTGATGCGTGATGGTGGTTGGTAGACTGCAGCCGTTATCACATATTCACAATGGTGGGAAACTGGGTATTTATTCTAGACATAAAGTGCAAATATAAAATTTTAGAGTATTCAACATACAAAATTTAGATATTAATGCAATTTTTTAAATGTTAGGATATACTACCAAAAAAATTGGGGTCTTTCCTAATTGGAGGCCTTGTGCCAATGTTCTAGTTGCACAGGTTGATAGTCGGCCCTGGGTAAAACAAACATCCTCATGTTTTTTTTAAAGAAAAATCCTTATGTGTTATACTTAGATGAACTTTCAACTAAATCATGTTTTAAGTTGTATAAGTCTGACCCTAACCGTTATGGGCACTGTTAACGAAGACCTTCTCACCCCTCTTTCAATGAGGTGGAAGGAGGGGGAGATAATGTTGTAATTAACATTGCCGATAACGATAAGGATCGAGATATTACAAAACAAAAGGCGACGATACTTATCCCCTAGGTACCGATTTTGATTCCCAATGAAGACAAAAACTCGCTATTTTCACGAGGTGGAAGAAAGGAGATAAGGTCATGGTTAACAATACAGATAACGGTAAGGGTAAAAGCGTAAGGATGATGTTTTTGAAAATTCCTTGTAAAAGAGTTTTAAAAAAGGATTGTCATTTTTATAAAAAGTGACTAGGGGAAATTTGAGAAAACACCATTCGGATCATTCTTTGTTGAAAATGATAATTCAAATGATTTTCTTGTCAAAAAACTTTCCACAATATGGAGTTGTTTTAAAAAAAATATACAAGAAATGGTTAGAACAATTTTAAGTGTTGCAAATTTTTTTTGGGGAAAAGCCAAAAAAAAATAAATTCACATGTTTTTAATCTTGGCTCTATTAGAAAAAATCTTGAATATATATTCGTATGAATTTTTATAAAATAGAAAGTCAAACATACTTTCACATTTTTTAAATGTCATTGCTATGTTTTGCATGATAAAGAAAGTTTTGACAAATTAAATTTAAAATGTCATCAAGACATATTTTCTGATCATTCTATAAATATTATAAAATATAAAATCTTAAGGTTTGAACTCTAGATAAAATTATGCATATTATGTTTTATGAATGTGTTGATTTTCATGATGAAAGATATGACGGTGAAGAAGAATAGCTATAATTTTAAATTTTGATAAATCACAAAGTTGAGAATGATCAAACGCCATCCTTGAAAACTCCAAAGTCTGATCATGGAGTGGAGAAACGAAAAAGATTTGAGAGAATGATCAAATTGAGCAAAAAGGTTCATGTCTTCATTCTGGACGCGATACCAGAATGTTCACCACAAAAACAAAATGTTCTTGACAGTGAATATATTTCATCCGATCAAAACTAATGTCACCTATCATGATGATCTGTGTAACACCCCGTTTTTCAAAGCGTGAGTGTATTTTTTTTTTCAAAAGGAATTAAAATAAAACAGGAAAATAAATAAGGTAACACACGTTTGGATAAATATTTAAGTCGTAATACAACGACAAATAAGTCAACAGAATTTACGAGCAGCGGAAAAATTCTTAATCCATGAATTCAAAATATATACATAACAAAAGTAGTACAGTCTTCCAGTTTAAAAAAAACGCAACCCCAAAAGAAAGACATCCGTTCCCTCTGTGACAACCTAGTCTGATCATTTTACAAAACAACTAAACACCCTGAGTGATCTCTACGCGCCCCGTGAGATCCTCCTAACGTAGCTGCAGTCAAGCGTTCCCATCTCCATTTCCGTCCGTAGGGTACGAACCGGTAGGATCGTCCTGACTCTCATCTGAGGGCAAAGCCCAGATTTCCACAATAATTGTAAAGGTCACCAACCGAAAATAACAGTTAACACATAACATTTAAGTTTTAAATGCACAAAATAACCTTTCAACTAAGCATGCACCTTAAAAGGATTTTCCATATGCTAAAAGTTCATATAATGCTTGCCAATTAACAATGAACTCAAAATGAAGTTCTCAAACCATCAAGTAATACATAACTGACCAAAGCATTGATAAATCAATTGAGAAATCGATTATCTAACTCAAAATAAGGACTTTTGCTGAGCCAATCGATTGCCAAATCGATTTGGTCAGTTCTGCTGAGTTTCTGCATGACCAAATCGATTTCTAAGTCGATTTTGTCAGTTCTGATGAGTCCCTGGGTTGCCAAATCGATTTCCAAATCGATTTCGGCAGTTTTGCTGAGTTCCTGCCTCTCTGCCAATCGATTTCCAAATCGATTTCTTAAAAGATTTTGAAAGATATATTTATACAATCGATTGGCAAATCGATTAGGTTAAAATAGTGAACTTCCTGCAACTCATCCAATCGATTGGGAAATCGATTTCCCTCATCATTTTTCCAAAAATTCATAACTAACTCAATCACATTCATACATAATCTCAAATCCTAACACTTAGCACTGATAACGCAATCGCTACAACATCATTAGTTTCGAAATAGTATTGCAAGCAAACATGTTATCACCAAATTCCAAAACATAACACTTAACATTTATAACACAATTAATACAACATCATGGGTTTCAAAATGGTATTGCAATCCAACATGTTATCACCAAATTCCAAAACATAACACTTATAACACAATTACTACACATACCAAATGAACCAACAATTCACAATTTAACAGGGTGTAGTCTCTCACGGACAAACACCTGTGCAGTCTCTCACGGACAAACACAATTCCCTAAGGAACGTAAGTCGTAAACGTACTACCTATCACGGGTCCGTACCGTTTACCGAGGTGCCACCTATCCCGGGTCTGCACAACTTACCAAACGTAAATCGTAAACGTACTGCCTATCACGGGCCCGTACCGTTTACCAAGGTGCCACCTATCACGGGTCTGCACGATTTACCAAAACATACATAAGTAAACGAGACATTAAGAGATTCCCCATTCTTAATTCTCATCTAACTTAAACCAGGGCGTAGTCTCTCACGGACAAACCCCTGCGCAGTCTCTCACGGACAAACACAATTCCCTCAGGAACGTAAGTCGTAAACGTACTACCTATCACGGGTCCGTACTGTTTACCGAGGTGCCACCTATCCCGGGTCAGCACAACTTACCAAAACATACACGAGTAAACGAGACATTAAGAGATTCCCCATTCTTAATTCTCATCTAACTTAAACCAGGGCGTAGTCTCTCACGGACAAACCCCTACGCAGTCTCTCACGGACAAACGCAATTCCCGCAGGAACGTAAGTCGTAAACGTACTACCTATCACGGGTCCGTACCGTTTACCGAGGTGCCACCTATCCCGGGTCAGCACAACTTACCAAAACATACACGAGTAAACAAGACATTAAGAGATTCCCCATTCTTAACGCCCAGTTAACTTAAACGATTTTCAAAAACAAATATTAAGTAACCGAGACATTAAGAGATTCCCCATTCTTAACGACCAGTTAACTTAAATGATTTTTAAAACAAAATATTCAGTAAACGAGACATTAAGAGATTCCCCATTCTTAATTCTCATCTAACTTAAACCAGGGCGTAGTCTCTCACGGACAAACCCCTGCGCAGTCTCTCACGGACAAACGCAATTCCCGCAGGAACGTAAGTCGTAAACGTACTACCTATCACGGGTCCGTACTGTTTACCGAGGTGCCACCTATCCCGGGTCAGCACAACTTACCAAAACATACACGAGTAAACGAGACATTAAGAGATTCCCCATTCTTAATTCTCATCTAACTTAAACCAGGGCGTAGTCTCTCACGGACAAACCCCTACGCAGTCTCTCACGGACAAACGCAATTCCCGCAGGAACGTAAGTCGTAAACGTACTACCTATCACGGGTCCGTACTGTTTACCGAGGTGCCACCTATCTCCAATTATAAATCCAAAACATTTACACAACAACAAATGGTACATGGAACCCATTCAAATAAGATGTCAAACTGACAATTTTAGTATAAGTACAGTTTTCCAAACTAAAAATACTCCAAACCAAAAAGAAGGACACCTAGTCCCTATACAACATCCTAATCTGATCATCCTACCAAAAATCTATACACCCTGAGTGATCTCCACACTCCCCGTGAGATCCTCCTAACGTAACTGCAGTCAAGCGTTTCCATCTCCATTCCCGTCCGTATGGTACGAACCGGTAGGACCGTCCTGACTCTCATCTGAGGGCAAAGCCCAGATTTCCACAATAATTGTAAAGGGTCACCAACCAAAAAAATAACAGTTAACACATAGCAATTAAGTTTTTAAATGCTCAAAATAACTTTTCAACTAAGCATGCACCTTAACAGGATTTCCAATATGCGAAAAGTTTATACAATACTTGCCAATTAAAAATGAAAGCAACATGAGGTTCTCAATCCCCTAATTATAACATAACAAATCAAGACATGGATAGATTCATGAGCAATCAATCATACAACTAAAACTGAGGATTTTATTGGGGTGAAGGTTTTTAATGAAAACAGAATCCTGGGCTGAATCAATCGATTTGGCAATCGATTGAGTGAGTATTGAGCTCCCAGGTTTTAAGCCAATCGATTTCCAAATCGATTTAGTCGAATATGGATGAGTCTCTGACTTAAGGCCCAATCGATTGGGCAATCGATTTCGTAAATGATTTTCGAAAACTGATTACAAAATCGATTGGCTAATCGATTTTGTCCATTTGGCCAAGCCCCGTTTACCCATCCAATCGATTGGGAAATCGATTTCCCTGATCATTTTCCCAAAAATTCATGAATTAACTCAAGTCATTTCTAATCAAGTCCACAACCTAACACTTAGCAATTCCTACGCGATTACCACGGCAAATGGGATTTCAAAAACCATCATACTTACACACAATAATTAACACATAACACTTAGCACCTTCAACGCGATTACCACGATAAATCAAAATTCAAAACACTCAAACATAGACTCGAATCAAACACGACTCGCGTGCCAAGCACCCTAATGCAATGCGTATATGCCAAAATGCATGGACTCGGAATTCCAAACCAAAACCCTCCTCGAAGGGCCGTAAATCATAATTGTACCGCCTATCGCAGGCCAAAGTACCAATTACCGAGGTGCCACCTATCACGGGTCAACACGATTTACTAAAATGCGTAAATCATAAACGTACCACCTATCACGGGTCAGTACAGTTTACCGAGGTGTCACCTATCACGGGTCAACACGATTTACTAAAAGAAAAAGCGGAAATCGTAAATGTACCACCTATCACGGGTCAGTACAGTTACCATGGTGTCACCTATCACGGGTCAACACGATTTACTAAAAGAAAAAGCGGAAATCGTAAATGTACCACCTATCACGGGTCAGTACAGTTACCATGGTGTCACCTATCACGGGTCAACACGATTTACTAAAAGAAAAAGCGGGAATCGTAAACGTACCGCCTATCACAGACCAGTACTGTTTACCGAGGTGCCACCTATCACGGGTCAGCACAATCCACCAAAAATGTAAATCGTAAATGTACCACCTATCACGGGTCAGTACAGTTACCATGGTGTCACCTATCACGGGTCAACACGATTTACTAAAAGAAAAAGCGGGAATCGTAAATGTACCACCTATCACGGGTCAGTACAGTTACCATGGTGTCACCTATCACGGGTCAACACAATTTACCAAAAACGTAAATCGTAAACGTACCACCTATCACGGGTCAGTACAGTTTACCGAGGTGTCACCTATCACGGGTCAACACAATTTACCAAAAACGTAAATCGTAAACGTACCACCTATCACGGGTCAGCACAGTTTACCAAGGTGTCACCTATCACGGGTCGACACAATTTACCAAATGAAATGCATGAGCATACACAGACTCCATTCACAACAATCGTTAAGCAAATGCAGATATTAAAAGATTCCCCATTTTTAATACCCATTTAACTTAAACGACCTTCAAACAACATTAATTAAATAAGTCATTAAGAGATTCCCCGTTCTTAATACCGATTTAACTTAATGATTTTCAAAACAAAACGTTAAGCAAACAGTCATATTAAGAGATTCCCCATTCTTAATACTCATTTACCGAAACGATTTTCAAAAACGATAGTTAAGTAACCGAGACATTAAGAGATTCCCCATTCTCAACGCCCAGTTAACTTAAACATTTTCCTCAAATACACATTAAGTAAACCGAGGTATTAAAAGATTCCCCATTTTTAATACTCGTTTAACTCTAATGGTTTTCAAATTCCACAGAAACAAATTCAAACATACTTTCACATTCAAACCATAATTCACAACAACCACACCAATTAACAAACATCAAGTTTCATTTACCCATAATCATACACAATGACATTCAAATTCATTTACCACGAAACATTCATCACTATAAACAAAACCTAACTCTAAGGTTTTTACCCATAACGCACTAGTTTCGTTTTTCCCCAAATCGATACATTTAACCCTAACAAATTCCTTCCCACACAACTACAGATAAGTCCCTAATGCAAGCTAGAAGTTTGGAAGGAGCCCTTACCTCAACGTTAGCTTTATCGTGCGTTTCCGGTACCGCGAGAAATTCCGGTAAAATCTCCGCTCGCAACGCCGCTTCCAAATTAGTGCACTAGCACCGTAGCACGGAGGTGAGCAACTTTCCCTTCTATCTCTTCGAGAAATGAGGTTTGGATCTAGAAGAAACGGAGGGGTTTGTGTTTGGATCTCAAAACCGTTTTTCTTCGTTTTTGAATCAAAGAGGAAGAGTGGAGTTACGAAAACCTTGGTCTAACCCTCACCCAACCTTGGGTCACTAGCTTTGAAGGAAAGGAAGCAACGAAAACGAAAAATGGAGAAGGATGAATTTTCTTGGTTCCTTGCGTGAGTTTTCAGAGGAAGAAGATGGAATTGAAGATTTTCCTTCCTTTCTATTTCTTTCCTTTGTTTTTCCTTTCTTCCTTTTTCCTTCCTTCCTTTATATACTATTTTCTTTTCCTTTTCCTTCCTTCTAGTTTTCCTTTCTTTTTCCCTCCAAACAAACATATATAAATATAATAAATATAACTTAACAAATATCTCAAAATCTAGATATTTATTAAATTACCGTTTCACCCGAAACGCCTTAAATTCTCCGTAAAGGATTTTCCGCAGTTAAATTCAATTTATTTATCGACGAGAAATTCTAATTGGCATCGAAATATCTTTTTGATTATAAAACTCCAAAATATTATTAACTTTGGCTTAAAAGCCTCCGAGCCAAAATCCAAAATATACCAAAAATACATAAAAGGGTACTTTAAAATTATGGGTCTTACATTACTCCCCCCCTAAAATTAGTTTCGTCCTCGAAACTATGCATCGATAAATAACTCTGGGTGTTGTTCCCTCATCTTGCTCTCCAGTTCCCAAGTCGCATCTCCAGTAATTGGGTTCCAGATCACCTTGACCAACGAAACATCCTTGGTCCTCAACCGCTTAATCTTCCTGTCATCAATTCTCACGGGTGGTACTTCGAACGACAGGTTATCCTTTAGCTGGATCGTGTCTGGTTCGATCACGTGAGATGGATCTGCGAGATATTTCCTCAACTGCGACACATGAAACACGTCATGGATATTGGACAGTATCGGAGGTAATGCAATCCGATAAGCAACCGGCCCAATTCGTGCAGAAATCTGATATGGTCCAATGAATTTCGGAGTCAACTTCTTCGATTTCAAGGCTCTACCTACTCCAGTAGTAGGTGTGACTCTCAGAAATACATGGTCACCCTGTTCGAATTCCAAAAGTCTGCGACGCTTGTCCGCGTAACTCTTCTGGCGATCTTGTGAAGTCTTCATTTTCTCCTTGATCTTCCTTACTTTAGCTGTGGTCTGTTGCACCATCTCTGGTCCGACAATCATATTCTCACCGTCTTTATACCAACACAAGGGCGTTTGACACTTGCGTATATATATATATATATATATATATATATTAAATATAACTTAACAAATATCTCAAAATATCTAGATATTTGTTAAATTACCATTTCACCCGTAACGCATTAAATTCTCCGTAAAGGATTTACCGCACTTAATTTAAATTTATTTATCGACGAGTAATTCTAAACGGTGTCAAAATAACTTTTTGATCCTATAAACTCCATAATATTATTAACTTTGGCTAAAAAGCCTCCGAGCCAAAATCCAAAACATATAAAATACATAAAGTGTACTTTAAAATTATGGGTCTTACAATCTGGTTGAAGAACATCAATAACTTTTAAAAGAGTTTGAACTTGTTGCTTTTGAAACTCCTACACTTACTTCAATGTTGGCCTTTCGTAAAAAAATATCACCTCAAGATCAAATAATTGAAAGACACAATCGTGGAATAAGAACTTGATTGATATTCCAAAAATATGACAACAATGTGGCTACGGTTTATCCAACATAGTCAAAATAGAACAATCTTAAATTAATATAATAATAGAGGAACTCTCTTAACAAAAAAATTCAAATGATCTCTTCTCGATCATCAATCAAGATAAATAAGTGAGCATGAAGAGAAGCTCCAAAATTTTCGAAGACGTCTCGTTGTTGAATCTCAAGTGAAAAACTATCACTAAACGAGGTACACTCAATCTCGTTACTTATTATATTTGCATTGTAATAAGTTTTAATCTTGTTTTGTAATGACATTATTTAACTGATTGATTGAATGGTTCTGAAAATTAGGAATGCATACTACTTTTATGCAAGCATTACTTCAAAGGTTAATTGACTGCATATTTTTTGTCATTATTTGTACACGTATATACCTAATTCCTGGCCTAAATTTAGTATGTGTTTCACTCTTTGATCCTACTATTTTCATGATGGTGTAATATCCATAAACAAGTGTGCAAATGCGTTATGATGTTCAAAATTATTGCACTCAGTTAAAAATGTATTTAAAATGAAATAGTGTTCTTTAATGTTTATATGTGGAGCTATTATGATCATTATAATTCTATGCTTGATTTTTGTTCACGCTTTGCACAATAACATCTTTCGAATTATCATGCTAAATGTTAAATGAATTAACATCATTTTGTGCAAATTCAAATTTTTATGTCCTAGAAAATAGTCTCTATCATATTATCCAATTGTTTTGCATATATTGAGTAGCCTATACTTTGCTTGACGTTTGAGTATAATATTTTGAATATGACTTTTCAAAAACTTAGAGATTATAATGTGGCTTATGGAAAAAGTATTTCGTCAACATATTTTAAATGTAGACTTATATATGTCTTTGATCCATGCAAATATATGTCGTTTTGATTTTAGTCCTCATATTTTTTTTTATTTACGTCCTTGTAATTTCAATTTTTTTCAAAAACAACCTTTTTTTTTAATTAAAAAATGTTGATAAGGCAAATTGATATGATCATGTTTGTCATGAATCACTTTAGGGATCATTTTAGGTTGGAAACTTACAGATTTGAGTCAAAATCGCGTATTGCTGGAGAACACAATAAACAGAGCTACGAAAATCTGAATCGGACGATTCCAAAACGAGGTGAAAGATGATGTTTCGAAACACAAGTTAGGCTATTGAATCACCGAAAACAAGTATGTAGAACTTGAGATATGATCGTAGGTTACTGAACACGAAAATTGATAGAATTTGATTATTAGGGTTTGATGTAAAGGAAACTCAAAATTATTATTCAGCAAATGAACCAAGAACAAAATGGTGCCACAATCTAGGGATTGATATGCCAAAAAGAACGCAATAAGGATTAACAACCTTGATAAGTTTAAAGTGAATTCTTTCAAGAATTCTAGAGAGCAAAGGCCTCATAAAATAATATTCAAAATATGTCTTTCATGAGGTTACAAATGCTTAAAATATGAATCAAATTAAAATAAATAAAGTTCATCCTAATTTATTAAAATATGGATCATCTTCATGCTCTTGAGGTCCTTATCACAAATATTTGATGATATGGAGCATGCTAACTGTATCATTAATGATGATTGGACATTATTTAAGTTTAAAATTAAATTAATTTCATTAAATATCTAAAACTAATTAAATAAAAAAAAAAATGGTTATCTTCAACCCTAAAAACACAGCAATGTTCATCCTCAACCCACATTGTTGTGTTTTTAGGGTTAAAAATGAAGATGGCCAATTTTTTATATTATTTAATTAGTTTTGGATTTTTAATGAATTTAATTTAATTTTAAATTTAAACAATGCACAATCATCATTAATGATACAGTCAGCATGCTCTATATCATCAAATATTTGTCTCATCAATATTTTTTAATTATTAAATACAAATAAGGTTGTTTTTAGATAATAAAAAGTTGAAATTACAAAGATGTAAATAAAAAAAAATTACGAGGACGAAAACCAAAATGACATATATTTGTAGAGACCAAAGACATATATAAGCCTTAAATATATATCCTTGCTTCAAATTTATTTTTGAAGGATTTCAACAAGAGAATATATAATTGGTATTTATGAGAATGAATTGTGTCTCTTTTTGCTATAAAACTCAAAACTAATCCAAAAAGATTATATCCTAAGGTTCAAAATGTATTTTAAGCTTGAAATAAAAACAATCAAAAGGTCTCATACACACACATTTACTAATGAAAGTAAACTTAAACATGTGCCTAATTATTACTATATGTGTTGCAAATTTTTGTGAAAAGTCATTTTTAAAATGATTTAAGTGAGAAAATCTATTGACAAAATATTTTTAGCATAAGAATGGTTTCTGAAGAGAGAAATTATAGTTGACATGATGTCATTTTCCTCTGATTTTGTTTTTTGTTTCCTCGTATAAGCTGATTCTCGCTATTTCTTAAAGTGAAAATTTGATCTATTTCTAACCGTGATCATGATCATGTCCAAATTAAAAGGTTGTCTCTTGTGAAAGACGATAAATTAAGAGCAAAGAGGCATATTGTTTGTGTTCAAGAAAATTGAAATATTAAAGGATATTCATTTCATAATATTTAGGAGGATTTATTAGAAAATATTATTTTTATTACAACTAGCATTGAAATTGTTGTCACCTCATCTTTTTTATAAAATGAAAAGAATATATATTCGTAAACGAATATTCAAATATGTTAAAATATTTGCATATGTTTGCATATAATTCTATTATATTACTTATGTTATCATTGTACATATCTTGATTGCAATGTAGATTAGAATGATTGTTGATCATCATACATGTTATGTTCTTTAATGTTATATGCAAACTTGAAAAGTTTGATATATGAATGCATTTATCAATCACATGATTTCTCTGTGCAATATATTAATACTATTGCTCTCTACAATTGTACTTCAAATATATGAGGGTTATAAGATGCGTGTAATTAATGAATAATGTTAAGAATTAACATCTTCAATATGTTTAAGGGGAGTTTAATTACATATCTATGAACATTCTTGCATTTTTTATCCATCCATAAAATTTAAGATTTATTCAAAAGGTTTGTAATCATAAAAAAAGAGGAGATTATTGAGGTAAAAATATTTTTTATATATATTTTAATGACAACAAACCTTATGAAATAAATGTTTAAATTTTATGAATAGTGATCTACTAACGATTGCACTTGAGTTTTATTTAAGGAACAATAATCACATAAGTGGACAAGCAAGAAGCCGTTCACATCAACAAATGCATAAATTTCTATTCAATGATGAAATCATCAAAGTAGTGTTAGAAGATTACAACAATAATATCATAAGCTTAATGGAGATATTAGAAGGGTATTGATTGAACCTCAAAAGAATTAATTACCTTATTATTTGTTGATAAGAATATTTCTTGCAAGACAAGATAACATTCTCCTTTGTGTGGATAAGTATCTACTTAATGATGAAAGAATCAAAGTAGCGTTAGAAGATTACAACAATAATATCATAAACTTAATATAGATATTAGAAGGGTATTGATTGAACCTCAAAAGAATTAATTCAACTACCTTATCATTTATTGATAAGAATATTTCATGCAAGACAAGAGAACATTCTTCTTTTCCAAAGGTGAATGTTGGCCTAAGAATTCATGGTTATTGTGTTAACATTTTTCCGGAAAAGTTTATGAACCCAAGAGAATCGAACAAGTCAAAAGTTTTCTCAAGAATCAAATGCAACAATTGTTCAAAATATTCATAACCAAAGAATAAAGAGAATGATCATTTAATACCTTGGGAAATATGTCCAATAGATATATTATAGATTCAAATATATGTGAAGATAAATAATGAAGACAAAGAACATCTTTATGAAAGAATCTCAATAGGAATATATATTATATCAATCATTCATGATAGCATTTTCATGAATAAAATGTTCAATACATTCATACCTATCCTAAAGTATCTCATTGATACTTAATGAACAAGACACAACATGTGCAATACCAAGAGAAATTGTAGGAATTATTGCTTCAACAAAAGATTTCTCATCTCATATAGAAGACAAGATTCTCAATTGTTATGAAATAATGTTCTCATGATGAACAAATTCATTGAACTCATAACCATTCCTATCAATTCAGCAAAATGACAAGAATAAACTTTGTAGTAGAAATCATTTCAAGGTTAAGTCATTTACTAAGTCATTTGTTAAAAGAATGACGGAAGAACATTGACTAGAATGTTCTAGTTGCTATTAAAGAACAATTGACAAAATGATCTTTTTTGGATGAGCAACAAGCAGAAATCAGTTGGCATTTCACACATTGACTTTCCAACATTTAATGAACAATTAATAGTCAAGATTTGAAGGCTTACTTGCAAAAACAAATATGCATAATATTCTATAGATTAATCCTGCAAAATGATATCTAATTTGATGAGTTGTGATAAAAGGACAAAAGTGTTAAGACAAAATCTCAATTTAATGTTTTGATGATAATTAAACAAAAGGTTAATTAAAGACTATTATTATGATTCTAAATGTTTTGGTATTTAACATGTGCATTTGAATATGTTAAAACAAGATAGGTATCAAGCATTACAAAGCATATCTCATTAAAATCAAGAAAGCAAAAGCAGTAAACTGAAGATTGATCTTGACGTATTTCTAGGAAACGAAGAACGATCTTCGTTTTTGGCAGAAACAAGAATAATCAGTTTCTTTGTTAGAGATTTGATCCTGGAAGCTTTATTCATCTCATATATTCATCAAAGAATAAGCAAGGATCAATCTAAGTCATAATTATTCCAGAATTCGAAGGATCAAAGATATGTTTGATAAAAAGTATAAAACAAAGATCATTCTTCAAGCGAGGCAATTGCAAGTACAAAGTTGCAAGCTGTAAAGCACATTGCTGATTGTACTTTCAATCTAGATCTGTACACGTGACTGAAAAGCAAGCAATCATCTCAGACAACTGACACAATCACAAGTACAAGTCAGCTCATCTCCAACAAATTCGAAGAACGATCTTGGATGTCAAGAACGTTCCTGGATTCAGCATAATCACTCTTGCTTTATGACTGGCTTTATCAAACCACTCCTTCATGACAGATGGCTCTATTTCAACGGATATATGAGCTGTCCTAAAGCTCTATTGAAGCTTATAAATACAACTTAAAGATAAAGAACAAGACATAACTCAAAGTGCCATAAAAAGCATCAATCATTCAATCATACTCAAGTGTCTCGAAATCAGTCTTCAGCTTGCTGGTTTAATCTTTGTGTTGTGTTAGAATCAATACCAATTGAGTTCTATTTATAGAATCTATTTCTCAAACAAGAGTTGAGTAAATACTTAGATTCTAAACATTCTCAAAATCACCACTTTGTAACTCAAGGTTATTTTGTTAACATAAGACTGAGTAGTTTGTAAAAATCCTTTCATGTTTTGAAAGGTAGCTCGCAAAATTCTTTCTGAAATAGTGTAAGATAAAACTGAGGAAATCCTTTCTAGGTAGAAGGTAGAAACTGTGTAAAGATCAAGATTGATCTGTGAAAAATAGTGTGACAACCAAGAACAATCTTGCCTTTGAGCACATAGTGGAAAATCTCACATTTGTGAGGATTGGACGTAACCCGTGTATGGGTGAACCAGGATATATGCGTCTGTAATCTCTCTATCTCTATCTCTATTTATTTTATGTTTGACAATCAGATTTTATATTGATAAAATTGATATTGTTGTTTTTTTTTACTAATCAAGATCAATCTTCGTTATAACCAAGATCAATCTTGAATTAAACTTTCAGTTTTAAACATGAATTTTTTTAAAAAGGGGCAATTATAATTCAAACTCCCCTTCCTTATAATTGACATTGTTACTTCTATTGGCATCAAAGCCAGTCTCTAAGGTTTAAACACCCAAAAAGTGTTAGAGCAAAAGATTCAGGAAGATAAATGTCAAAAGCTAAATACATAGCTGAAGGAGGGTCTTCAAACAGACCACCATACTTTGATGGCTCATATTATTACTTCTGGAAAGGCAAAATGCAATTGTTCCTAAAGTCACAAGATACTGGTATGTGGAGAATCACCACAGATGGAGACTTCATTCCAAGAGTAGATCAAAGCGATTCAACATCGGCTGAAAAGAAAGAAATAAATTGGACAACAGATGAAAAATTTGAGGTACTTCTAAACTTAAAAGCTCAATTATTTTTATCATGTGCCTTAAGCAGGGAAGAAAGTGAAAGAGTAGATGAATGTGATACGGCCAAGAAGGTATGGGACACATTGCAAACTCACCATGAGGGAACAAGTCATGTTAAGGAAACAAGAATTAACATTGGTATTCAAAAGTTCGAATTGTTTGAAATGAATGAATGAGAAACAATCAATGAAATGTACTCAAGATTCACAACTATAGTGAACGAAATGTGTTCCCTTGGTAAAGATTATTCAGTACAAGACAAGGTAAAAAAGATCATGAGATGTCTTCCAATCATATGGAGACCAATGGTGACAGCTATAAGTCAAGCCAAGAATCTAGAAGTATTGGGCTTATAAGAACTTATTGGAACTCTAAGGGCGCATGAAGTACTGTTACTGGAAGATAAACCTATAAAGAAAGGCAAAGTAATAGCCTTAAAAGCATCTCAAACCTCACCAAGTATTCAACAAACAAATGAGAAAAGTGATTCAGAAGATAGCCAAGAAGATGCTGATGAAGAGATTGCTCTCTTCACAAGAAAAATACAAAGAATAATGAGGAGAATAGATTAGATCAAAAAAGGATCCCCAGACAAAAAGGACTTCAAGACTGAAATAGTTAAAAGCAAAATCACTTGTTTTGGATGCAAAAAATAAGGACATTACAAAAAAGAAGTCAATGAAGGCAACCTGGGATGATTCTGATGAATCAGAAACAGATGAACCTGAAGAAGCAAATCTGTGTTTGATGGCAAACAGTGAAGATATAGAGGTAACAAATTCTGAATCATGTCTTGTATGTAAACAAATGGAAACATAATTTGATAATTTACTAAATGATTCAAATTTTCTCATTCAAAAGTGTAGTTTTTTTATAGAAAAATTTCACAAAGAAAAAGAAGAGAAAGAGAAAATCCATGCTATAAATGATAAACTTAAAGAGATCATTCAAAATCTGAAAGAATCTCAACTCAAAAATCTTGAAACTGAAAATTCAGAAAGCCAAGATCGATCTTCACCTCAATCGAAGAACGATCTTCTTCAGGCTGAAGTTGAAACTCTTAAAAATTATTTGAAAAACTTCATGAAAGCTACTGAGACTTTTCAGAGAATCATGGGATCCCAAGTAGGGATATTTGATAAAGTTGGGTTTGGTTTTGATAAAACTCAAAAAACCAAAATGTATGAAACTTTTTTTGTTCTTGAAATGAAAGAGGGAAAATGCAAAATCAAATGTTAATATTGTGACAAAATTGGACATCTAGAATTTGCATGCTATTTTAAAAAAAAAAGGATGAAAAAATCAAGAACAAAAAGATCTTCAAGAAAGGAGAACATTTGACAGCAAAAGCAAATTTTTCTCAAAAATTGAAAAAGCAAGAACGATCTTCAGCTAATGTAAAATGTCGCGGCCTAAAATTTCGAGTGTTTGTCGAATTCAATGGAGTCGCCACCAAAATTTGTTTTAAAATAGGGAAAATATTGTGAAACCCTTAAAATAGTAAAAATAAAAAAATGTGGTCTTTGAAACCAAATTTTGAGTTCGGGAGTCGATTATGCGTAGGGAAGGTATTAGCACCCTACGACATCCGTTAAAACAACGGTTACCTATAATTAATTGTGCAAAATTAATTTTAACCTAAGTATATTTATTTTTCTTTATTATTAAATATGAATAACAATTATTACTATATTTAAAATACGATTTTAAAATAAATATGTTTTTAACAAATAAAGAACAAAAAATGAAATTTTTATTTATGTGCTTGACAAGAATATGATCTTGCTCCTACGTATCTCCCGGTGAGATGGAGAAATCAAAGCTACGTAGTTCTTGGTTAAAAAAAAAACGGATGTGTTGAGTGTGTTTTAAAGAAAATTTGTTTTGTGATAAAAAATGTTTTGACAAAATAGAAAAATAAAAGAGTTTGATTTGAATAGATATATTAAAATACGAGTTTTAAGACGATCAAGTTGTACAACTCGTGTCCCAAAACTCAAGGAATAAAGAAGATGTCACATCTAATTTAATCCTCTAAAAAAATATTTTATTATTTTTGATTTTTAAATTGAGTTTCAAACCACAAAGTAGTACAACTTGTGTTTTAACACTCAGAGATAAAAAGAGTTACATCTAATAAATAGGTCGATTTTACTTTAGTTCATTAAAATAAATGAATGAACGAATAAATAAAATAAAATAAATAAGTTAAATAAAGAGAGTTTTAGAACTATCAAGTTGTACCACTTGTATCCTAACAACTCAAAGATTAAAAAGATGTCACATCTAATTAATCTTTAACATAATATTTATTTGTATTTTTTATGATGAAATTGATATTTAATTATGAAGAAAATTAAACCTTTTTTTTTAAATAATAAAAAAAACAAAATGAATAGATTTAAATGGACTAAGATTAGTAAGATTTAAATGGGTTGAGATTAGTAAAATAAAAATGAGTTGAGATTAGTAAAATTTAAATGGATTGATATTAGTAAAATAAAAATGAGTTGAGATTAGTAAAATTTAAATGGATTGATATTAGTAAAATAAAAATGGATTGATATTAGTAAAATAAAAATGAGTTGAGATTAGTAAAATTTAAACGGGTTGAGATTAGTAAAATAAAAATGGGTTGAGTTTGAATATATTTTGGTTATTAACCCATAACCCAGGCCCAAACTAACTTAAAAAAGAGGATCAAAACAAACAAAATGAAACCCTAGTTAGAAGGAGGGGCAGCCGCATGGGTTTTCACAGCAAAGCAACATCTTTCTCTTTCCTTATTCCAATCTCTACTTTGAAAGAAGGAGGAAATATGAATGTATGCATCAACTAAAAAAAGAGGAAAAAGAAGAGCAACAAGAAAGCTGTAACGACAGCCACAACGCCGACGTTGACCTTGGTGTAAAAGGCGGCCACCGCGCCAACGGGGATGGCGGCCACAGCGACCACAACGTCGATGATTTTGACAACGGCAACATGTCACAGGTTCGAATGTTTAATTTTATATCTTCTATGTTTTTCCCATTATGTTTGATTTTGCAAATGAAAAAAAATCTAACCCTTTTTGAACTAAAAACAATTATTGTACAGTGAAGATGAAGAAACATATTTATTATCTAAAAAAATACATTTGCGTATGTTGTGTGTTGTTTTCCGTTTGTTACTGTCCTCTCTAAATTCTTTCTTTCTCCTTCTTTGTATTTTTTAGTAGAGTTAACTCGGATCCCCTTTTATAAACAAAATGGAGATGTATTTATAGAGTTTTTTTATTTGTTTAGTTGCTTTCTTTGCCTACCTTGGTCCTTCTCTATCTATTTCATGTTTGATGTTTTGATTGCTTTGCTCATCATCTGCATTTTTCTGCACTTTGATGCCTTCATTATTTGTTCTGATCTGTTCATTGTTGAGCTTTTATGTGTCTTTTAGTTTCTTTTTTTAAACTAAAAAATTTGTCTCTTTGTTAACTATAATGTGTACAATGGCTGATTTATAAAAGTTATCTTTTTATTTTTCTATTTAGTTAAAACAGGAACAGATGTATCAATAAGCATGGCTTGTGCATCAATGGCAGTCGGCATCAACATAGCAGGGTTTGGCAGTGAACAAAGTCAACATAGCATGGCTTGATCTGATTTAATTTTTATTGTAATTTATTTTTGGCTTTATTCTTAGTTTGTAATTTGATTTGGTTTTAAAACTCTAATTAGATGAAATTGTAAATTTATGATGCATAATAAAATTATTTATTGTAATTATTTTTATTTCATTTTTAAAATACATATTTGTTTTTTTGATTTATCTTTAACCAAAATGGACAAAATTGGGATACTACATAAAAAACGAAGAACGTTCTGGAGCTTCATCAAAACCAACTGAAACTCAATTTTTTAAACCATTTTCAAAAACCATTGAATATTCTTCTTGGTCCAAGATTGGTCATTCTGAGATAAAATTTAACACTAAGAAAAAATCAGATTTCGAAGCTAACTCCTCATGACCCAAAATCAAGTGGGTACCTAAAAATGATATAACACATCATGCAGGATGGATCTCAAGATGTCAAGAAAAGGCTATGGTTTTTGGACAATGGTTGTTCAACGCATATGACGGGTGATAGGAACTGCTTCATGTCATTTATCAAAAAAGACGGAGGATCCGTAACATTTGGAAACAACGATTAAGCCAAGATCAAATGAAAAGGAACCATAGGTAAAATAAATTCTGCCAAAATCAATGATGTTCAATATGTTGAAGGATTGAAACATAATCTTCTTAGCATTAGTCAACTCTGTGATAATGACTTTGAAGTTATTTTTAAACCGAACATATGTGAAGTGAGAATGGCAAATTCTGGAGAAATCATATTTTTTGCATCCAGAAAGAAAAATCTTTACATTTTATACATTGAAGAATTACCAGTTGAATCTTGCCTCATGTCCCTAAATAAAGACAAATGGATATGGCATAACAGAACTGGACATTTGAGTATGAAAATAATTTCAAACTTGTCAAAATTAGATCTTGTTAGAGGACTTCCTAAAATAAATTTTGAAAAATATAAGATTTGTGAAGCTTGTGCAAAAGGGAAACAAGTTAAAAGTAGCATTCATTCAAAAGAGTTTATATCAACCAAAAAACCTCTTGAACTACTTCACATTGATCTTTTTGGTCCCATCAAAACCACCAGTTTAGGAGGTATGAAATATGGATTTGTTATTGTTGATGATTTTTCTAGATACACATGGGTGTTATTTTTGAAACAAAAGGATGATGCATTTAATGCTTTCAAAAAATTTTGTAAAAAAGTTCAAAATGAAAAGGAATCCAAAATCATCACTGTAAGAAGTGATCATGGTGGTGAATACATTAATGCATCCTTCAAAACATTTTTAGATGAACTTGGCATCTCTCATAATCTATCTTGTGCAAGAACTCCTCAACAAAATGGAGTTGTTGAAAGAAAAAATAGAACCTTGTAAGAGATGGCAAGAACGATCTTGGAAGAGTCAAATGTTGAGAAGTATTTTTAGGCTGAAGCTATAAACACTTCTTGCTATATTTTGAATCGTGTTTCAATTAGAAAAATGATAAACAAAACACCCTACGAAATCTAGAAAAATAAAAACCAAATATTTCATACTTTCACATCTTTGGTTGTTATTGCTACATTTTAAACAACAAAGATAAATTGGGAAAATTTGATGCGAAATCGGACAAAGCTATATTTTTAGGATATTCAACAAAATCTAAGGAATATCATGTTTTTAATTTAAGAACTAAAACTGTTAAAATCATTATGCAGATTTTATTTGATAAGTTTGATGATCTTGAGTTAAAAAAGAAAGATGATGAGGAGGAAGATCAATCTTGGCAAACGCAACAGATCAATCTTCAGGAAAACAAGATTGATAAACAATCTCCTTTTCAAACTCCTCCTAGAAGCTGGAAATTAATAAGTGATCATCCTCCAAACCAAATCATTGGAGATACAGCTGACGGTATTAGAACTAGAATGTCGTTTAAAGATGATGCAAACAACAACATGGCAATGATATCTCAAGTGGAGCCAAAATTCATCAAATAAGCAATAATTGATCAATCTTGGATCTATGCAATGAAAGAAGAACTTCTTCAATTTGAGAAAAATGAAGTCTGGAATCTTGTTCCAGATCCACAAGATCAAACAATTATTGGAACACGATAAGTTTTTAGAAATAAGTTAGACGAAGAAGGAAAAGTTGTAAGAAACAAAGCAAGGTTAGTTGCTCAAAGTTATAATCAACAAGAAGGAATAGACTATGATGAAACCTTTGCTCCAGTTGCAAGGTTAGAATCCATAAGAATTCTTCTTGCATATGCATTATATGAAAACATCAAACTTTTTCAAATGGATGTTAAGACTGCGTTTTTAAATGGCTTTTTAAATGAAAAAGTTCATGTTCGTCAACCTTCAGGCTTTGAAAATAAAAAGAAACCAGATCATGTTTTTAAACTCACAAAAGCCTTATATGGTTTAGAACAAGCTCCTAGAGCTTGGTATGAAAGATTGAGTTCATTTTTTATCAAAAATATTTTTTCCCGTTGACACAACACTTTTTAAGAAAACAAGTAAAAATGATTTACTCATTGTTCAAGTGTATGTTGATGATATTATTTTTGGATCAACAAATGAAAAAATGTGTGAGGATTTTTCAAAACTCGTGCAAAGTGAATTTGAAATGAGTATGATGGGAGAATTGAGATACTTTCTTGGTTTACAAATCAAACAACATAAAAATTGAATTTTTCATTTGTCAAGAAAAATATATCAAGGATCTTTTAAAGAAATACAAAATGAGTGAAGCCAATATTATGTCTACTCCCATGCATCCATCATCCTCGTTAGATAAAGATGAAAATGGACAATCAATCTCTGAAAAAGAATATAGAGGTATGATAGGATCATTACTTTATCTAACTGCAAGTAGGTCTAACGTTGTTTTTGCAGTAGGCTTATGTGCTAGATTTTAATCTTCACCAAAAGAGTCTCATTTTGATTTTGTAGCTTACTACGATGCCGACTATGCTAGTGATAAGATGGAAAGAAAGAGCACAAGTGGTGCATGTTGTAAGACCCATAATTTTAAAGTACACTTTATGTATTTTATATGTTTTGGATTTTGGCTCAGAGGCTTTTAGCCAAAGTTAATAATATTATGGAGTTTATAGGATCAAAAAGTTATTTTGACACCGTTTAGAATTACTCTTCGATAAATAAATTTAAATTAAGTGCGGTAAATCCTTTACGGAGAATTTAATGCGTTACGGGTGAAATGGTAATTTAACAAATATCTAGATATTTTGAGATATTTGTTAAGTTATATTTAATATATATATATATATATATATATGTTTGCTTGGAGAGAATAGAAAGAAAGGAAATTAGAAGGAAGGAAAAGGAAAAGAAAAGGTTATATAAAGGAAAGAAGGAAATAGAAAGGAAGGAAAAACAAAGAAAGGAAAAAGGAAGGAAGGAAAATCTGATTTTCCATCTTCTTCCTCTACTACCCGCGGCCAAATTCCCTCTTTCTCCCATTTTCATTTTCGTCGCTTTCCTTTCTTCAAAACTAGTAACCCAAGGTTGGGTGAGAGTTAGAACAAAGGTTTCGCAACTCCACTCTTCCTCTTTGATCCGAAAACGAAGAAAAACGGTATTTGAGATTCAAACACAAACCCCTCCGTTTCTTCTAGATCCAAGCTTCATTTCGCGAAGAGTTAGAAGGGAAAGTTGCTCACTACCACGCCACGGTGCTAGGGGACCAATTTGGAGGCGACGTTGCGAGCGAAGATTTTACCGAATTTACTCACGGTGCTATAATCGTACGTTAGAGCTAACGTTAAGGTAAGGGGTCCTTCCAAACTTTTAGTTTGCATCTAGGGCCTTATTTGTGGTTGTGTGGAAACGAATTTCGTTAGGATTGGAGTATTGTTTTGGGCAAAATGAATTTACCTCACGTATGTAAGATTTTGAGTAAATGAAACTTGTGTGTTTTGAGTAGTGGATTGTGTCGATTTGTGTTCGTTGTTTTTGACATGCTCTTAATTGATATTGATGAAATTTGATATGTGTATCGTTGGATCTTGTGAATAAATGAATTGATGTGTTTTGATATGGGTTGAAAGTATGTTTGAGTTTGTTTGTGTGGAATTTGAAAACCATTAAGTTAAACGAGGATTAAGAATGGGGAATCTCTTAATGTCTCGTTTACTTAATACTTGTTTTGAAAACCGTTTAAGTTAACTGGGCGTTAAGAATGGGGAATCTCTTAATATCTTGGTTACTTAATATTTGTTTGGGAAATCGTTTAAGTTAAATACGTATTGAGAATGGGGAATCTCTTAATGACTTATTTACTTAATGTTGTTTTTAGAAATCGTTTAAGTTAACTAGGCGTTAAGAATGGGGAATCTCTTAATGTCTTGGTTACTTAATGTTTGTTTTGAAAATCGTTTAAGTTAAATGAGAATTAAGAATGGGGAATCTCTTAATGTCTCGTTTACTTATGTGTGTTTTGGTAAATCGTGCAGAACCGTGATAGGTGGCACCTTGGTAAACGGTACGGGCCCGTGATAGGCAGTACGTTTACGATTTACGTTTGGTAAGTTGTGCAGACCCGGGATAGGTGGCACCTCGGTAAACAGTACGGACCCGTGATAGGTAGTACGTTTACGACTTACGTTCCTGAGGGAATTGTGTTTGGTAAGTTGTGCAGACCCGGGATATGAGAATTAAGAATGGGGAATCTCTTAATGTCTCGTTTACTTATGTATGTTTTGGTAAATCGTGCAGACCCATGATAGGTGGCACCTTGGTAAACGGTACGGGCCCGTGATAGGCAGTACGTTTACGATTTACGTTTGGTAAGTTGTGCAGACCCGGGATAGGTGGCACCTCGGTAAACAGTACGGACCCGTGATAGGTAGTACGTTTACGACTTACGTTCCTGAGGGAATTGTGTTTGGTAAGTTGTGCAGACCCGGGATAGGTGGCACCTCGGTAAACAGTACGGACCCGTGATAGGTAGTACGTTTACGACTTACGTTCCTGAGGGAATTGTGTTTGGTAAGTTGTGCAGACCCGGGATAGGTGGCACCTCGGTAAACAGTACGGACCCGTGATAGGTAGTACGTTTACGACTTACGTTCCTGAGGGAATTGTGTTTGGTAAGTTGTGCAGACCCGGGATAGGTGGCACCTCGGTAAACAGTACGGACCCGTGATAGGTAGTACGTTTACGACTTACGTTCCTGAGGGAATTGTGTTTGGTAAGTTGTGCAGACCCGGGATAGGTGGCACCTCGGTAAACAGTACGGACCCGTGATAGGTAGTACGTTTACGACTTACGTTCCTGAGGGAATTGTGTTTGGTAAGTTGTGCAGACCCGGGATAGGTGGCACCTCGGTAAACAGTACGGACCCGTGATAGGTAGTACGTTTACGACTTACGTTCCTGAGGGAATTGTGTTTGGTAAGTTGTGCAGACCCGGGATAGGTGGCACCTCGGTAAACAGTACGGACCCGTGATAGGTAGTACGTTTACGACTTACGTTCCTGAGGGAATTGTGTTTGGTAAGTTGTGCAGACCCGGGATAGGTGGCACCTCGGTAAACAGTACGGACCCGTGATAGGTAGTACGTTTACGACTTACGTTCCTGAGGGAATTGTGTTTGGTAAGTTGTGCAGACCCGGGATAGGTGGCACCTCGGTAAACAGTACGGACCCGTGATAGGTAGTACGTTTACGACTTACGTTCCTGAGGGAATTGTGTTTGGTAAGTTGTGCAGACCCGGGATAGGTGGCACCTCGGTAAACAGTACGGACCCGTGATAGGTAGTACGTTTACGACTTACGTTCCTGAGGGAATTGTGTTTGGTAAGTTGTGCAGACCCGGGATAGGTGGCACCTCGGTAAACAGTACGGACCCGTGATAGGTAGTACGTTTACGACTTACGTTCCTGAGGGAATTGTGTTTGGTAAGTTGTGCAGACCCGGGATAGGTGGCACCTCGGTAAACAGTACGGACCCGTGATAGGTAGTACGTTTACGACTTACGTTCCTGAGGGAATTGTGTTTGGTAAGTTGTGCAGACCCGGGATAGGTGGCACCTCGGTAAACAGTACGGACCCGTGATAGGTAGTACGTTTACGACTTACGTTCCTGAGGGAATTGTGTTTGGTAAGTTGTGCAGACCCGGGATAGGTGGCACCTCGGTAAACAGTACGGACCCGTGATAGGTAGTACGTTTACGACTTACGTTCCTGAGGGAATTGTGTTTGGTAAGTTGTGCAGACCCGGGATAGGTGGCACCTCGGTAAACAGTACGGACCCGTGATAGGTAGTACGTTTACGACTTACGTTCCTGAGGGAATTGTGTTTGGTAAGTTGTGCAGACCCGGGATAGGTGGCACCTCGGTAAACAGTACGGACCCGTGATAGGTAGTACGTTTACGACTTACGTTCCTGAGGGAATTGTGTTTGGTAAGTTGTGCAGACCCGGGATAGGTGGCACCTCGGTAAACAGTACGGACCCGTGATAGGTAGTACGTTTACGACTTACGTTCCTGAGGGAATTGTGTTTGGTAAGTTGTGCAGACCCGGGATAGGTGGCACCTCGGTAAACAGTACGGACCCGTGATAGGTAGTACGTTTACGACTTACGTTCCTGAGGGAATTGT
Organism: Cicer arietinum; assembly: GCF_000331145.2. NCBI lineage: Eukaryota > Viridiplantae > Streptophyta > Magnoliopsida > Fabales > Fabaceae > Cicer > Cicer arietinum. The sequence continues at coordinate 36,543,211 of NC_021160.2, read as the reverse complement.
GTTTGGTAAGTTGTGCAGACCCGGGATAGGTGGCACCTCGGTAAACAGTACGGACCCGTGATAGGTAGTACGTTTACGACTTACGTTCCTGAGGGAATTGTGTTTGGTAAGTTGTGCAGACCCGGGATAGGTGGCACCTCGGTAAACAGTACGGACCCGTGATAGGTAGTACGTTTACGACTTACGTTCCTGAGGGAATTGTGTTTGGTAAGTTGTGCAGACCCGGGATAGGTGGCACCTCGGTAAACAGTACGGACCCGTGATAGGTAGTACGTTTACGACTTACGTTCCTGAGGGAATTGTGTTTGGTAAGTTGTGCAGACCCGGGATAGGTGGCACCTCGGTAAACAGTACGGACCCGTGATAGGTAGTACGTTTACGACTTACGTTCCTGAGGGAATTGTGTTTGGTAAGTTGTGCAGACCCGGGATAGGTGGCACCTCGGTAAACAGTACGGACCCGTGATAGGTAGTACGTTTACGACTTACGTTCCTGAGGGAATTGTGTTTGGTAAGTTGTGCAGACCCGGGATAGGTGGCACCTCGGTAAACAGTACGGACCCGTGATAGGTAGTACGTTTACGACTTACGTTCCTGAGGGAATTGTGTTTGGTAAGTTGTGCAGACCCGGGATAGGTGGCACCTCGGTAAACAGTACGGACCCGTGATAGGTAGTACGTTTACGACTTACGTTCCTGAGGGAATTGTGTTTGGTAAGTTGTGCAGACCCGGGATAGGTGGCACCTCGGTAAACAGTACGGACCCGTGATAGGTAGTACGTTTACGACTTACGTTCCTGAGGGAATTGTGTTTGGTAAGTTGTGCAGACCCGGGATAGGTGGCACCTCGGTAAACAGTACGGACCCGTGATAGGTAGTACGTTTACGACTTACGTTCCTGAGGGAATTGTGTTTGGTAAGTTGTGCAGACCCGGGATAGGTGGCACCTCGGTAAACAGTACGGACCCGTGATAGGTAGTACGTTTACGACTTACGTTCCTGAGGGAATTGTGTTTGGTAAGTTGTGCAGACCCGGGATAGGTGGCACCTCGGTAAACAGTACGGACCCGTGATAGGTAGTACGTTTACGACTTACGTTCCTGAGGGAATTGTGTTTGGTAAGTTGTGCAGACCCGGGATAGGTGGCACCTCGGTAAACAGTACGGACCCGTGATAGGTAGTACGTTTACGACTTACGTTCCTGAGGGAATTGTGTTTGGTAAGTTGTGCAGACCCGGGATAGGTGGCACCTCGGTAAACAGTACGGACCCGTGATAGGTAGTACGTTTACGACTTACGTTCCTGAGGGAATTGTGTTTGGTAAGTTGTGCAGACCCGGGATAGGTGGCACCTCGGTAAACAGTACGGACCCGTGATAGGTAGTACGTTTACGACTTACGTTCCTGAGGGAATTGTGTTTGGTAAGTTGTGCAGACCCGGGATAGGTGGCACCTCGGTAAACAGTACGGACCCGTGATAGGTAGTACGTTTACGACTTACGTTCCTGAGGGAATTGTGTTTGGTAAGTTGTGCAGACCCGGGATAGGTGGCACCTCGGTAAACAGTACGGACCCGTGATAGGTAGTACGTTTACGACTTACGTTCCTGAGGGAATTGTGTTTGGTAAGTTGTGCAGACCCGGGATAGGTGGCACCTCGGTAAACAGTACGGACCCGTGATAGGTAGTACGTTTACGACTTACGTTCCTGAGGGAATTGTGTTTGGTAAGTTGTGCAGACCCGGGATAGGTGGCACCTCGGTAAACAGTACGGACCCGTGATAGGTAGTACGTTTACGACTTACGTTCCTGAGGGAATTGTGTTTGGTAAGTTGTGCAGACCCGGGATAGGTGGCACCTCGGTAAACAGTACGGACCCGTGATAGGTAGTACGTTTACGACTTACGTTCCTGAGGGAATTGTGTTTGGTAAGTTGTGCAGACCCGGGATAGGTGGCACCTCGGTAAACAGTACGGACCCGTGATAGGTAGTACGTTTACGACTTACGTTCCTGAGGGAATTGTGTTTGGTAAGTTGTGCAGACCCGGGATAGGTGGCACCTCGGTAAACAGTACGGACCCGTGATAGGTAGTACGTTTACGACTTACGTTCCTGAGGGAATTGTGTTTGGTAAGTTGTGCAGACCCGGGATAGGTGGCACCTCGGTAAACAGTACGGACCCGTGATAGGTAGTACGTTTACGACTTACGTTCCTGAGGGAATTGTGTTTGGTAAGTTGTGCAGACCCGGGATAGGTGGCACCTCGGTAAACAGTACGGACCCGTGATAGGTAGTACGTTTACGACTTACGTTCCTGAGGGAATTGTGTTTGGTAAGTTGTGCAGACCCGGGATAGGTGGCACCTCGGTAAACAGTACGGACCCGTGATAGGTAGTACGTTTACGACTTACGTTCCTGAGGGAATTGTGTTTGGTAAGTTGTGCAGACCCGGGATAGGTGGCACCTCGGTAAACAGTACGGACCCGTGATAGGTAGTACGTTTACGACTTACGTTCCTGAGGGAATTGTGTTTGGTAAGTTGTGCAGACCCGGGATAGGTGGCACCTCGGTAAACAGTACGGACCCGTGATAGGTAGTACGTTTACGACTTACGTTCCTGAGGGAATTGTGTTTGGTAAGTTGTGCAGACCCGGGATAGGTGGCACCTCGGTAAACAGTACGGACCCGTGATAGGTAGTACGTTTACGACTTACGTTCCTGAGGGAATTGTGTTTGGTAAGTTGTGCAGACCCGGGATAGGTGGCACCTCGGTAAACAGTACGGACCCGTGATAGGTAGTACGTTTACGACTTACGTTCCTGAGGGAATTGTGTTTGGTAAGTTGTGCAGACCCGGGATAGGTGGCACCTCGGTAAACAGTACGGACCCGTGATAGGTAGTACGTTTACGACTTACGTTCCTGAGGGAATTGTGTTTGGTAAGTTGTGCAGACCCGGGATAGGTGGCACCTCGGTAAACAGTACGGACCCGTGATAGGTAGTACGTTTACGACTTACGTTCCTGAGGGAATTGTGTTTGGTAAGTTGTGCAGACCCGGGATAGGTGGCACCTCGGTAAACAGTACGGACCCGTGATAGGTAGTACGTTTACGACTTACGTTCCTGAGGGAATTGTGTTTGGTAAGTTGTGCAGACCCGGGATAGGTGGCACCTCGGTAAACAGTACGGACCCGTGATAGGTAGTACGTTTACGACTTACGTTCCTGAGGGAATTGTGTTTGGTAAGTTGTGCAGACCCGGGATAGGTGGCACCTCGGTAAACAGTACGGACCCGTGATAGGTAGTACGTTTACGACTTACGTTCCTGAGGGAATTGTGTTTGGTAAGTTGTGCAGACCCGGGATAGGTGGCACCTCGGTAAACAGTACGGACCCGTGATAGGTAGTACGTTTACGACTTACGTTCCTGAGGGAATTGTGTTTGGTAAGTTGTGCAGACCCGGGATAGGTGGCACCTCGGTAAACAGTACGGACCCGTGATAGGTAGTACGTTTACGACTTACGTTCCTGAGGGAATTGTGTTTGGTAAGTTGTGCAGACCCGGGATAGGTGGCACCTCGGTAAACAGTACGGACCCGTGATAGGTAGTACGTTTACGACTTACGTTCCTGAGGGAATTGTGTTTGGTAAGTTGTGCAGACCCGGGATAGGTGGCACCTCGGTAAACAGTACGGACCCGTGATAGGTAGTACGTTTACGACTTACGTTCCTGAGGGAATTGTGTTTGGTAAGTTGTGCAGACCCGGGATAGGTGGCACCTCGGTAAACAGTACGGACCCGTGATAGGTAGTACGTTTACGACTTACGTTCCTGAGGGAATTGTGTTTGGTAAGTTGTGCAGACCCGGGATAGGTGGCACCTCGGTAAACAGTACGGACCCGTGATAGGTAGTACGTTTACGACTTACGTTCCTGAGGGAATTGTGTTTGGTAAGTTGTGCAGACCCGGGATAGGTGGCACCTCGGTAAACAGTACGGACCCGTGATAGGTAGTACGTTTACGACTTACGTTCCTGAGGGAATTGTGTTTGGTAAGTTGTGCAGACCCGGGATAGGTGGCACCTCGGTAAACAGTACGGACCCGTGATAGGTAGTACGTTTACGACTTACGTTCCTGAGGGAATTGTGTTTGGTAAGTTGTGCAGACCCGGGATAGGTGGCACCTCGGTAAACAGTACGGACCCGTGATAGGTAGTACGTTTACGACTTACGTTCCTGAGGGAATTGTGTTTGGTAAGTTGTGCAGACCCGGGATAGGTGGCACCTCGGTAAACAGTACGGACCCGTGATAGGTAGTACGTTTACGACTTACGTTCCTGAGGGAATTGTGTTTGGTAAGTTGTGCAGACCCGGGATAGGTGGCACCTCGGTAAACAGTACGGACCCGTGATAGGTAGTACGTTTACGACTTACGTTCCTGAGGGAATTGTGTTTGGTAAGTTGTGCAGACCCGGGATAGGTGGCACCTCGGTAAACAGTACGGACCCGTGATAGGTAGTACGTTTACGACTTACGTTCCTGAGGGAATTGTGTTTGGTAAGTTGTGCAGACCCGGGATAGGTGGCACCTCGGTAAACAGTACGGACCCGTGATAGGTAGTACGTTTACGACTTACGTTCCTGAGGGAATTGTGTTTGGTAAGTTGTGCAGACCCGGGATAGGTGGCACCTCGGTAAACAGTACGGACCCGTGATAGGTAGTACGTTTACGACTTACGTTCCTGAGGGAATTGTGTTTGGTAAGTTGTGCAGACCCGGGATAGGTGGCACCTCGGTAAACAGTACGGACCCGTGATAGGTAGTACGTTTACGACTTACGTTCCTGAGGGAATTGTGTTTGGTAAGTTGTGCAGACCCGGGATAGGTGGCACCTCGGTAAACAGTACGGACCCGTGATAGGTAGTACGTTTACGACTTACGTTCCTGAGGGAATTGTGTTTGGTAAGTTGTGCAGACCCGGGATAGGTGGCACCTCGGTAAACAGTACGGACCCGTGATAGGTAGTACGTTTACGACTTACGTTCCTGAGGGAATTGTGTTTGGTAAGTTGTGCAGACCCGGGATAGGTGGCACCTCGGTAAACAGTACGGACCCGTGATAGGTAGTACGTTTACGACTTACGTTCCTGAGGGAATTGTGTTTGGTAAGTTGTGCAGACCCGGGATAGGTGGCACCTCGGTAAACAGTACGGACCCGTGATAGGTAGTACGTTTACGACTTACGTTCCTGAGGGAATTGTGTTTGGTAAGTTGTGCAGACCCGGGATAGGTGGCACCTCGGTAAACAGTACGGACCCGTGATAGGTAGTACGTTTACGACTTACGTTCCTGAGGGAATTGTGTTTGGTAAGTTGTGCAGACCCGGGATAGGTGGCACCTCGGTAAACAGTACGGACCCGTGATAGGTAGTACGTTTACGACTTACGTTCCTGAGGGAATTGTGTTTGGTAAGTTGTGCAGACCCGGGATAGGTGGCACCTCGGTAAACAGTACGGACCCGTGATAGGTAGTACGTTTACGACTTACGTTCCTGAGGGAATTGTGTTTGGTAAGTTGTGCAGACCCGGGATAGGTGGCACCTCGGTAAACAGTACGGACCCGTGATAGGTAGTACGTTTACGACTTACGTTCCTGAGGGAATTGTGTTTGGTAAGTTGTGCAGACCCGGGATAGGTGGCACCTCGGTAAACAGTACGGACCCGTGATAGGTAGTACGTTTACGACTTACGTTCCTGAGGGAATTGTGTTTGGTAAGTTGTGCAGACCCGGGATAGGTGGCACCTCGGTAAACAGTACGGACCCGTGATAGGTAGTACGTTTACGACTTACGTTCCTGAGGGAATTGTGTTTGGTAAGTTGTGCAGACCCGGGATAGGTGGCACCTCGGTAAACAGTACGGACCCGTGATAGGTAGTACGTTTACGACTTACGTTCCTGAGGGAATTGTGTTTGGTAAGTTGTGCAGACCCGGGATAGGTGGCACCTCGGTAAACAGTACGGACCCGTGATAGGTAGTACGTTTACGACTTACGTTCCTGAGGGAATTGTGTTTGGTAAGTTGTGCAGACCCGGGATAGGTGGCACCTAGTTGTCTTGTAAAATGATCAGATTAGGTTGACATAGAGGGATCAGATGTCTTTCTTTTGTATTGTATTTATTTTAAAATGGAAGACTGTACCTATACTAATATTGTCAGCTTGACATGTTATTTTCGATGGGTTACATGTACCAACTTTTGACGTGTAAATACTTTGGATTCGTATTTCAAAAACTATTTCGCTGCTTGTAAATTCTGTTGACTTAATCGTCGTTGTGTTAGGACTTAAATATTTATCCAAATGTATTTTACCTTATTTAATTCTCTGTTTTATTTTAATTCTTTTGAAAAAAAAATACACCGTCGCTTTGAAAAACAGGGTGTTACACATGTCAGTTCCTAAGGGAAGCCTTAATAAGCTGGTCATGTAGGAAGCACAACACAATTGCCCTATCAACCACTGAAGCTGAATATGTCTCAGCCGCGAATTGCTGCTCTCAAGTCTTATGGATCAAAAATCAACTTGAAGATTATTCAGTTAGGTACTCTTATATTCCAATATATTGTGATCATATTAGTGCTATTAATTTATCTAAGAATCCTATTCAGCATTCAAAGTCAAAACATATTGAGATAAAACACCACTTTATTATGGATCATGTGAGTAAAAAGGCAATTGAATTAATCTTTGTTAATACAAATAATCAGTTAGCTGATATTTTTATAAATCCTCTTGTTGAAGAAAGCTTCAATTTCATCAAAGAACGATTAAAAATCGTTAAAAATCCTGGTCAGGATTGTTAAAATTCAAACCAGAACATTCTGGTCATAACGAAGAACGTTCTTCCTTTTTACCAAATCACTCAAGATCGATCTTCGTTTTTTCATCATCACTAACTTCTAAAATAATCCTTTTTCTCTTCTGAAATGTCTGCTACTTTAAAAAAGTAACAGCTACCCATACTTTGTCCAGTTACATCATTTCTCTTTCCTCCTTCCCAATGCTCAACTGCTCTATCAATCTAATCACATGCGTGGCACTCCTTCCTCTTCTTAATCAACTGCAAACACATCAAACCAAATCACTTCCTCAGTACTCAAAAAAAAATTCAATTTTTTTTTTCTGCAAAACTCCTCTCTTGTCTTCTTCTTCCTAAAAGGTCTCATTTTTTTTCTCAAAAATGGCTCGAACAAAAATAGTGGCACACAAAAATCCCAAATCACCATCACCATCATCATCCTATCCACCTTCACCATCTTCAGCCCGTTCACCATCTCCTCCACCCAGACCAACACCTCCTCATTAATCCTCCGAAAAAACATTTTCGGATTACATATCTTCGTCACCAGAACCATGTCCTTAACCTCTCTCAACTATTTTTTCTCCTTTATATCAATGTCTCACCCCTTCTTTTAGTCAATGCTCACCCCATCTTCGAAAAACTATGAACCCTAGTTCCAGCACTTCATCTTCTCAACGAAGATCAATGCGCATTCAAGCAGGTATTGGAACTTCATAAACCAAAAAACTTGACACCACCATTTACACAATTTCTGATGATGATTCTGAACCTTCACCACCTCAACATATTCCCTAATCGCAAGTTGTTCATGCATCATAGCCCACAAAACCAAAGTCCCAGAAATTTCAAAATCCCCTGAAATTCCAAAAACTCATCCACCATCTCCAAAATCTTTTTCCAAACATCTTCCAACCAAAATCAAACACACAAAATCTCAATCAAGAAAACCTAAATCCAACTCTCCCTCAACACTTTCAAAGTTTTTGGCCTCCCAAAACCTCAAAATCCCTAAAAAATCTCAGAAAAACACATCTCAAGAACGATCTTCGCCTCCACTCCAACCTCAAGAACGACTTTCGCCTCCACTCCACCCTCAAGAACGATCTTCGCCGCCACTTCGACCTCAAGAACGTTCTTCATCTCAACTTTCACATCAAGAACGTTCTTCAACCAAACAACCAACCAAAGAACGCTCTCCTGTTAAAACTCCGACCCAAAAACCACAAAAACTTCCACAACAACAAACCCTAAATCCTTCACCAAACCCTCTTCCTAAAAAATTCTTATTCCGCCTCTGATTTCTTCCAAAATCCAAAAAATATTTTTTTTAAAATGGGCTTAACGCTCTATTGGTATTGGGAGGGTTTTTGACTTTGAAAATCTTCAAATATAAGGGATCTCCATCCAAAATCGTATTGATGCACTTGGCTGAAGCCTTTTATTGCAAAGCTGGAGCCTTTGAAGACAAGTCATTCAAGCCTTTTATTGCAAAGCTGAAGCCTTTGAAGACAAGTCTCTTGATAGCGTTCAGCAAGTGTGCTGAATCGTTGCAAGTAATAATAAAACGGTAGTACCGAGTGTCAAACTCAAGGATTGCGTTTTACTATTGAATTATATTTAATTACTAAAATTGAACAAAAAGTTCCCAAGTTGATTGAAATAATATTTAAAATTGACAACAGTAGTAAAATTGATCCTTTATAAATTGAGAAAAATGTCAGGGATGAGTTTCACTTCGAATCCAACCTTGGTGTCTAATTTGATCCTAGTTATTGAATTCCTTTATTGAATTACTACCGAATTCTCTTTATTATTCTTGCCCTAATGTCTTAGTGACAGAACCTTTAATTCCAACGTAACCCATAATTCCTTAGTAGATTTAAGATTAGAATTAAGCATTAGCGTATAGAGATTCTCTTGTAAATTATTGCTTTGCAACTAATTTAATTGGTTTCATGACCTGCACCTATGTCTAGACTACAAATTCATGAATTTCTCATCTCAAGCATTCGTAAAGTCCACTTCCGTTTCAAAATACAAATCGTAGAACATTTTAATGTTGATCAAGCAATAAAAAGCATCAAGCACAGAGATGAGAAAAATAATTCAATAAACTCATTCATATAACTAGAAATCAAATCATAAGAATAAGGGTTTCATCTTGTTACGCTCATCCTTATCAAATAGGGTTTAGTTACTCATGACAGAGATAAAAGAGTTTGAGTTTGAGTTACGCTCAGCCATCCAAATAGGGTTTGAGTTTCTATGCTAGGGCACAAGTCTCCCAACTTCCCAAGAGTCCAAAAGATCCCTAAAACAGTAAAAACAAATTGCGTTTTTATGGTAGCTGGTGCACGTCGCGCGCCCCAGGCGCGGGAAACACGCTCCAAGCGCGCTTGGACAGTGTTGGATGGCTGGAAACGCACCCCAGGCGCGCCTGGTGCGCTTCAAGCGCTCAACATCTGTTGTCCGACGTATATTGAATGTTTCTCCTCTTTCGAGTCCGAATTTGGTTCCCGTGTCTTCATGAAAGTTATAGCTATGGATCTTATCTTTCATTTGCAGTTAGTTTGACTCCAATTGGACATCTACAACTCCAGATATGGCTGATATACTCTACATAGGTCATGTTGATTTCTCACCAAAATTCAGCATTGCACTAAAACAAAATAACAACACAAAACTCCAAAAAATCCCTACTTAATCAAGGAAATAATAACATAAATATTTCATTAAATCAAAGAGCTAAAATCAACAAAATATATCAAATAACTCCTTAAATTAACTAATGATTAAAGATAAATAAGACTAAAAATAATGGAAAAATATGCATATGATGAAGAGTCATCATCTCTCATAGTCTCAACCTTGAAAGGTATTGAAATTCGACTTGACCATCTGATTTTGGCTGATATTTTGAAAATACCATCTGAAGGATTAACAATCTTTGGAAAAGATTGGTACACAACCTTAAACATTTCAAAAGAAGAGGTGTTCCATGAGCTATTTGTTGATGGATCTACCAAATGTCTTTCAGCTGATCTGAAACCCTTTCCGAAAAAATTCAACAACATTAGCCAACACAACATTTTACCTCACTGTGGCAGTCATGAATTCGTTTCTGATAATGACGTTCTTGTCATTTATCATCTTCTTCATTGCAAGAAGTTAAATATGCCATATTTGATAATCCAACATATGATTGCTGCCATAAAAAAGGATTATAAGAGAAATAATGTCCCTTATGGCATGGTGTTCTCCAAAACTTTCAGGCATTTTGAGATTCCACTTTCAACTGAATCCTCAATTATCAAAGTTTTAAAATTCTCCTCCAAGAACATCTCACATATGAAACAGATTCCCACCTTCACCACAACCTGCTTTCAATCCATCATCCACAAGCAAAAGAAAAAGGTATGCTCGAATCTCTGCTGCACACACAACAACTGAACCTCAAGAACGTTCTTCCCCCCAACAAAATATTGAAGAGCGTTCCTCGTTTCCTGTTGTTTTCCCACACTTGAATCTTGCAACTTCTACACTTTCACCTGAAATAAATCCATCTTTTCCAAGCGTTTTGTGCCATGCACTTCCCATTCAACACACTTCAAAATGTCTCCCATTTTTGTTTCACCCCAAAAAACTACCACCTCATCACTCTTTGGAATAAGTCAATACTTGGCTTTTCCTGATTCAGATACAATTGGCACTTCTATACCCCATCATTCCGCTCCCAACTCTATTCCTCACATCAACACCACTTTTGCCACTCTATCTACTTTTTGTACATCTGCTACTCCTTCAAAAAGCACTCCAATTGATGACCATCAGCGTCCCTCAAAAAGGACAAAACTAGAAAATGAATCATCAAGGGCTTATAAGAATATTCCTAGAATTTTTTCTGCTTTTCAAACCATAATTGCGAGACAAGCTCATCAAGATAAAGAGCAACCAATTCTTCGAGACTAGATGGCACATCAGCTTGCCCCCAAGCTTGGTCTCGAACCACCTATGCCAAATCCTCCTCCAACATTTCCAGACATTCCTTAGCCTTTGTTGTCTCCATCATTTGAAGGGTATTCCCCGTCGTTGTCGTGTTGATTCACTGCTTTAGCTTTATTCTCCTATTCCTTTTTGCTATGACAAAGGGGGAGAAATATCTTAGATTTTAAAGTCTGATATGTAGTTATTTGCCTATGATTACTTGTATTTTTTTGTTTTTGAACCACCATGTAATGATCGAAATATCTTTTTGTGACATGAATGAAACATCATTATTTGGTTCAAATGTTTAGCACATATTGAGGGGGAGTTTTTTAATTAAAAAGCTCTCTGAATTATTATTAGAATCAAAATTAAAATCTAAATTAACGTGTTTTGTCATCATCAAAAAATAGGAGATTGTTAAGATAAAATCTCAATTTAATGTTTTGATGATAATTAAACAAAAGGTTAGTTAAAGACTATTAATTATGATTCTAAATTTTTTGGTATTTAACATGTGCATTTGAGTGTGTTAAAATAAGATAGGTATCAAGCATTACAAAACAGATCTCAATAAAATCAAGAAAGCAAAAGCAGTAAAACAAAGATTGATCTTGACGTAGTTCTAGGAAATGAAGAATGATCTTTGTTTTTGGCATAAACAAGAATAATAAGTTTCTTTGTTAGAGATTGGATCCTGCAAGCTTTATTCATCTCATAACTTCATCAAAGAATAAGCAAGGATCAATCTAAGTCATAATTATTCCAGAATTCAAAGGATCAAATATATGATTCATAAAAAGTATAAAACAAAGATCATTCTTCAAGTGAGGCAATTGCAAGTAATAAGTTGCAAGTTGTAAAGTACACTATTGATTGTGCTTTCAATCTAGACCTGCACATGTGACTGAAAAGTAAGCAATCATCTCAGACAACTGACACAATCACAAGTACAAGTCAGCTCATCTCCAACAAATTCGAAGAACGATCTTGGATGTGAAGAACGTTCCTGGATTCAGCATAATCACTCATGCTTTATGACTAGCTTTATCCAACCACTCCTTCATGACAGCTAGCCCTATTTCAACGGATATGTGAGTTGTCCTAAAGCTCTATTGAAGCTTATAAATATAGCTTAAAAATAAAGAACAAGACAAAACTCAAAGTGCCATAAAAAGCATCAATTATTCAATTATACTCAAGTGTCTCGAAATCAGTCTTCGGCTTGTTGGTTTAATCTTTGTGTTGTGTTAGAATCAGTACCAACTGAGTTCTATTTATAGAATCTATCTCTCAAACAAGATAGAATCTATTTCTCAAACAAGAGTTGAGTAAATACTTAGATTCTAAACATTCTCAAAATCACCACTTTGCAACTCAAGGTTATTTTGTTAACATAAGCTTCAGTTGTTTGTAAAAATCCTTTCAGGTTTTGAAAGGTAGCTCGCAAAATCCTTTTTGAAATAGTGTAAAATAAAACTGAGGAAATCCTTTCTAAGTAGAAGGGTAGAAACTGTGTAAAGATCAAGATTGATCTGTGAAAAATAGTGTGACAACCAAGAACAATCTTGCCTTTGAGCACATAGTGGAAAATCTCACATTTGTGAGGACTAGACGTAACCCGTGTTTAGGTGAACCAGGATATATGCGTGTGTAATCTCTTTATCTCTGTCTCTATTTATTTTATGCTTGACAATCAGATTTTATATTGAGAAAATTGATATTGCCGTTTTTTTACTAACCAAGATCAATCTTCGTTATAACCAAGATCAATCTTGAGTTAAACTTCCAGTTTTAAACAGGAATTTTTAAAAAGGACAATTATAATTCAAGCCATCCTTCCTTATAATTGACATTGTTACTTCAAAAAGTACCCAAGTACATTGCACTTTCACTTTTACTGCATTAGTTGGAGCATGCTTCTGACTTTACATGGTCACAATGGTCCTTTTACAACTCACAGTCACTATAAATCACATTACCTTCAAACCAAGACAGAACGTTATAGGTTTATCAAGAACATTCTGGACAACAATATAAACATGAGTTAATTGTTTTAAAACAGATCTGACACTTAGCTGGTGTGTATAACGACTATATTCAACCTTATATGAGTTTTTAAGCTTCTCTTCATCTATAAAAGAAAGATCAATCATAAGACAAAGGCAAGAGTTTAATTTGCAATATACCAACACTTGTTCAAGTAAGCACAAGTCAAAAAGCACTTCAAGCAAACTTCAGTTCTCTTCACTATTTTGTGGATCATAATATACTGAATTTGTTTTTATTTATCTCAAAAAAAAATTTGAGAATCATTAGATCCCAAACACTTTTTATCATACACATTGAAATTGACTCAAGTGTATCTTTTATATTAGATTGCGTGTGTTTGTCAAAATCATTTCTAGATTGACAAGTGACTGTGAAAATCCTTTCAAGCTTAGAAGGTGATTGTAAATATTTTTTCTAAGATGAAAGCTGAAGATTGTAATTGATCAAGGTGTGATCAAGAGAAAGTGTGAACGAGAACATTCTGGTTCTGAACACATAGTAAAAATATCACGATTATGAGGATTGAAGTAGCTCGAGTTGGGTGAACTAGTATAGTTCTTGTGTGTGATCATTTTATCCCTTATCTTTAATAACTTGCTTGCATAAATCACATTTTACTATCTTTGTTTTTATTTTCAACCTCTTAATTTCATATGAATTGTCCAGAACGTTCTGGTCAGTTAAGAGTTTACTAATCAACTTTTAATTTCATTTAACTTTTTGGCATCTCTCAAATATTTGAACTAAAAATAATGGTTTGACATATTCTAAATGATGCGACATACGATTTTATGATATAAAACCATGTATATGAATTAATTATTCATATAATTAATTAAATTACAAAAATGAAAATTTTTCGAAGTTGAAAGTTAAATTTTTAAAGGGTTTTATTGAGATTTCATGTGTTAATCATTCTACATTATCGTATATATGTCAAGTTATTTAAAACATGTCACATTATCATTGTTTAGTTAAAAAAGTCATTATAAAAGATCAAAACTATCAGATTTTAAAATAGAAGACAATTTTGTGAATTGTTAAGAATAAAGAGACTAAAATTACAATTAAATCATAAATATAACAAGATTTTTCAGCTAATTGATTATCCATTAAACGTCAACACAATTTTAAACATTATTAATGATGATTTTCATGTGTTCAAAAACATTATATATATTAATCATTCATATGTGTTTAAATATACACAATTTTAAATTGTTTTAAATATAGATAATATTCTTTAACAATAATTTTGTTTTAACATACACCTAAAAGTCATAGTTAATAACATTATCGGTAGTTTATTATGTCCATGAGATGGTTAATGAATTATAATTAGTTATATCTATTAACTATCACTTGATCCTTATTAACTGCGTTTTTAAATTGCATTGAACATCCAATTTATTTTCAAAACCTGGTATGCGATTTTATGTCAAAATAAGCCAGCTCTATATTTATTTAGTAAAGAAGATAGTGCATTTAACACGAGATAAAGAAAGTGTAATTGATGCTTCTCTCTCAAAGAAGTAGTGGAATTTACCTTGCATTTTAAATGAACGAGTCGACCCTTAATTTGATACAACAAAACAGATACAAGAACGTATACACTACCATACCTTTTATACATGCATCAGCTGATCCTAGGTCAAATCTTACCCTCAATAAATATTATTACCAAATTACATAAATGTCATCCTACTTGAATGACTAATGCACAAGACACAAGCCCAAAGAACTATCATGTGTCAGGTAAGTTATCTTTTACAAAGAGAAAATTTAAGCTTTCCCGTTACTTTTGCTTCCCTTAAATGTCTCCTTTTGCCATGGTATATGGTAGGTGTTCCATCAATCTCAATCCATTGATTTAGCATGTGTGAAATGGTGACCACCCTCATCTGTATGAACAATAACAAGATCATCAAGAAAGGTTATATACAAATAACCAAGTTTGGATCTGATTATCATTACATTGATCAGCATAACGAACCAATAAACACCGCCTATTATATTATTATTATTCATATGGTAATTTTCACATATGTAAAATGTTTTTTCATTATTTCATGCTTTGATGACAACATACTTGTTGAAAAATAAAACTACAAAAGAGTGATTTACATTACTGGAAACTTTAGGCTATGATCAAAATAACTTCACCCTTGCTTGGTACATCAAAATGGTAGGATGATGGAAACCGGGGTGTATGTGTAGCAACTTATGGCCACTATTTCCAAATAATGGAAGTGAATTGAAAGTGATTTTCCACTCTACCTCAGTGAAAATCAAATCCTTGGTCATTCCAAACCAATGTGCTTCCATTTACAATCAAATTTGTAAATTCTTGAGATCAAAATGTTACCCTTTCAAAGTGAAGGTTGCTAAATGGACAAATTAATACTCCCTCTAATCTTAATTATAAGAGGATCTTTGGTGAACTTTATGGTCCTATTTATAAGAAAAAGTTACAACCTTTAAGGTTTTATTTATTTGCTTAAATAACTTTTTTACCCTCATTTGAAAAAAAAAATTAATTTTAGTAGGTGTATATAATGTTTCACAATTTTTCACAAGGGTATATTTGAAAAAACATTCAAAAAGCCACTGCAATAAATAATTTCATAGGTTTTGAAGTTTTTTTTTCTTTTATAATTGGGACTGGAGGTAGTAAGTAGTATAATGCCAAAATCCCTATCATGTATAACTTAGATAGCATAGACACTTCAAATTGAAAACGTATTTGGTGTCCGACACTGACGACAGTGACCCATGAGATTACGTTCAATAACTTTCATTTTTCAAATTATTACCAATGTCTAAGAGTCGGTGTCGTGTGTGTTTGTGATTCATAGCCTGCAACTCAATTTGTTTTTCCTTTAAAATAAATCTAGAGCCGAACTCATGCAAATTATGATTTTTTCCTGTTAGACACTAAATATCACACTCAACACCTAAACAAAGTCCACTTTCACAATCAGAAATATTGCAATTAGAAATGAAAAATGGGAAGTACCACTTTCACCATCAGAAAGATCAGCAAGTCTTGCAATTGCATCAATAAGAGCTTGCTCATGATCCTGCATTTAATTCATTTTATTGATAATTTGTACATACACCATTTGTAAGAAAATAACATAAATCAGCAGCTAGTAGTAAAAGACATGACAGACTGGCGTATAAAATTGTCCGTTACCTTCAATATTTTCTTGGCTTTCTCAATTTCAAGTGCATCGGGATGATTTGCGCTAAACACCCTTTCAACCTGTCAAGTTTCCAAAAAATTTAAATGTTTTCCATGAAAAGATCAAACATGTCAATTCAAGAGTATTCTAACTGAACTGTTTTCAGTTACCTCCTTAACTAGTGTGTCTGTGTGAAGTATTTGTATATCATCCAGAGCCTTCTTTCCTATTCCATTCTGTGCTGGCAATAAATCTTTTTTCGATTGCCCCTTTGTACCTCCCCTACCTCTTCCAGCTCCTGGAACACTATCACGGCCTACAGCCCTATTCATCCCACGACCAGATCCGCCAAAACCACCACGATGGTTAATTCCAGGATCCTCACCTACCCACCGAATATCTTCTGGAGAGATCTGCAGTCACAATAATGTAAATGCTAAGCATATCAAGCATAAGAAAATCCAAATTCTAAATATAAGTACACAGGAAGTGTAATGCTTCAATAGTATAGTCAATTATATTAAATAGAAAATCCAAATCCTTATTTAACATGATAAGAAAATAATTTTGCACAATAGTATAGTCAATTATATAATATTAAATGCCTAGTAGTTTCCTTCAAAACATTTCATTTAAAATTAATATTTTCTAACATTTCAAATCCGGTGCCTAATTTATGCTTAAAGGCATAACAAAAAGAATTACACAACATTAATCAATACTCCCTCCGCCCCAATATAATTGAGCTATTTGATCATTTCACACATATTAAGAAAATGTATAAGTGAAAGGTAGACAATACTACTTTTACCAAATTATCCTTCTTAAATATTACTGCATTATCAATGTCATAAATTCATAGTAAAATATATTGCATTGAAAATGATGCAAGTAGTACTAATTAAAGAGTACAATTGAAAAGAAGTGCATTGGAAATTGAAAGGGTCAATTATGTTGGGACAAATTTTTCTTGCAAATAGGTCAATTATTTTGGGACGGAGGGAGTATCAAATATACCTCTGACAGATTAACCAATTCCACTGTTTCATTTGCACTCCCCATGTCATAGACCAGATGGTGTCGACCCTGAAAAGTTAGAAATATAAATAAGTATGTCAGCTATAAACTAACTGAGAAACAAATCTTGAAATAATTAGGTGGCTGCAAGTACATCTATTGGATTGTAGTGGGTGATAACCGCTTCATAGAAGTTATTGTCATCAGGCCATCTTGTTCGTACTCTCCTACCAATGAGTGAATCAAATGATGCTCCCTCAGCAAGCTCACCTGTGACAGCACCAGAAGTAACTCTATTAGGTACTTGATTCCTTCCCCCTGGTCCTGATGAAGGGTATTGCTTTATTGAAGACACTCCCGGTAATACTTGGCTCTGCAAATAAAAAAACCAAAATAAACACATTAGTGTTGCTAATGTAGGTTTGCATAGTAGCAAATAATTTTTTAAGCGGCAATGAGGGGCTAAAACCAGTGTTGTTAAATAGAGGCACTATAGTACAATCAATGCCGTGAAAGAGCCGCTATAGTGGCGCTATATCGCTATAGCATAGCGGAATTTGAACAAATCGCTATTGCTTCGCAATACGCTATTTAGTAAAAAGTGTTGTAGCCATTATTGCAGGGCTATAGCATTATAGTATAGCGGAAGTTGAACAAACCACTATTTTCCACGATCCACAATTGAATACATTGAGTACAATAGCGTAGCAGAACTTGAACAAACTGTTATTGTTTCGCAATACGTTACTTAGTGCGAAGTGTTGTCAAATAGCGGCACTATTACAGTGTTGTGTAGCGCGACAGCAAACCGCTATTTTCTGCAATCCGCGATTGACATACAAGATAAAACCAAGCTCGCTCCAGATAAACAAAGAGAAGAAGTGCAATATAACAGGACTTCTATATTTACTTACAGGTTTCTGCTTCTTGCCCTTGGATCCCGGAACAGATCCACGTTTTCCAACAGAAGAAGATGGCTGGTGGGGTGCAGCCCCAGGTTGGGGGTGAAATGAAGGAGAAGGTCCGCCAAAAGATTGTGATGGTACAGATGGTGTTATCTTCGGCTTCTTACGAGATGCGGAGACTGTTGGACTTGGATTTGAATCATGAATAACTTGTCCAGACGTCAGCAAACCGGGTTGATGGCCTCCTGTCTGTCTCCACTCCCTTAAATCAACATCCAATGAAGTGTTGATTAACAAGATAACTATGTGTGTGTATGCAAATAGTAATGAAAATCTCACTTCTAAAGCATAGATCAACAAGCAACCAAGTATTGAAATTTTATCAGACCTTATCCTTCGTATAACATCATCTGCATTAACACGGCCTAGAAGCTCCCTGTGTTCCTCGTTTGATAATCTTAGTTCTTTTCTTAGTTCTGTTATCAAGCTTTCTTTCTCCTGAAGAAAATTCAAGTAATTTAGAAGTCATTTAAACCTGATCAAACAAATTCAAAAACAATTAGATAGGGAAAAAAAACTAAGAAAATGTACCCAAGTAATGGCATCAGCTTGAGCTTTAAAGGCCCGTAAAACCGAACTATACGCTTCTTGCTCAAGTTGGTGAATTTGAGCTTCCATGTCAATTTCACCATACATCCTGGGGTATGACATTGAACCTACTGCAGATCTTCCATTCCCAGCAAGACGTGCCCCTCTAGGAATTCTATTCTGATGTGTTGGTGGAAGATCATCATCAGTTCCTGCAATGATTACATTAAGTGAATGTGTATAAGCATAATAACAAATGAAGCCAGACCATAAATCCTTGAAATATACATCAACAAGATTTTACCAAGAGCTTCATGCATTGCATACAAGCATTTACTAACTATACAAAGTGTGGACACAATCTATTCAATGCAACATTAACTAGATAATAAATACTGCAGAGAAGGTAAAAAAAAATCAATATTTCAAATCAACAATGGGTATAATGCAAGCAGTCTTCCATATGTGTGTGGTACGCTGAATGCTTGAGAGAATCATTTAGCCAAAAGTGTCGAAATGAGGGAAACAAAAATGTAGGCATTTGACGAAATTTGAAAATGTAAACCTTTTAAGTTAGAAAAATCTCTAAATCCCCCTAAACAAATGGATAGACAAGGTGCCAACTGCAGGCCTTTCAGTGAGTCAAAAACAAAAAACTTCAGGCACCTTGGGTGTGCCTTTCTCGTCGAGGCAAGCCATGCCTTATTGGTAACACAAAGAAAGAAAACCAAGTGGTTTAGCCATCAGATTGTTCAAGATAAACATAATCATAACAACTAGTTGACGGTCTTTGGAACTTTAAGCAGAAAGCAATTACGAAATTTCAAATCAAACATTTAATCTTTCATTTCCGCTGTGAAAGTTATGCTTGAGTTGTTCCCAATAGTGTACTGACAAGAAAAACCAGTTAAGCAGTTCAATCAAGTTCGTGTAACTGGAAAAACAAGTTTATATAGTTCAGATTTCACTCTTCCCGGTGATTTCTAGAACATTTTTAGTTTCCATTTGCTAAACAAAACAGAACTGTGTCCCTCCCCCAGTTATCTTACTTTCCAATTCCATAGAAAGAAGACTTCACTAACAAGTAAATTCACACTTTGAAAAACAAAAAAAAAATTAATTTCATCATTAAAATAACACTTCATATGGAAATTATCAAAATGACAATTCTACAGTCCATTGTGCTAATATCAAAACAAAAAAGTATCAAGTCAATAACCATACAACATATTCATTATACACAAAATTTAGTCACACTTAAGTTTTTTGAGTTCACACTCTTATAAGCTATTTACTATTACACAGATTACAGAAAACCTAAAAAACAAAAGAACAACTCAAATGCCTTTATTATAGCACGAAACGCTAATTTCGATGCAAATTCAAAATTTTCAACCAAAAAAAACAGCTATAAAAATAATCTTCAAGTAAGAGAACAATAAGAAAGTAAAACCAAACGAAACAAAACCCTAACCCTAAAATTGAAAAAAGAGACCCATAAAAGAAGTTTGAAAATTTAGGAATAATGAGGCAAAAAAGTAAAGGAAGAAGTTAAGAAATAAGCTTACCGCTACTATCGTAGGGTTCGTAGTCCATAGCCAGATTTCACGGGAATATAAGTGCCCAGATCCAAGAAAAAAAGTACAAAAACGCGCTTTTTCACCGAAATTGAAAGAGAATGAGGAACGAGGACTAGAGGAATGGGAATGGAACAATAGCGGAAGAATGATTGAGGTTTTTGTGAAGGAATCGAAGATCGTAGTTGTGTGTAGAGTTGTGTTGTGCCTCGATTTGTCGTGTCGAACTCGGACAACTGAGTTATGGGAAACAGCGAGTCGCCTTTTTTCTTATTTTTTTTAATTTTAATTTTAACGTAAATATGTTTTTATGTTAAACAATTTTTTTTAGTTTAAATCTATTTTGATCTTTTATTTTAATTGAATTTTGTGTTTTCTCATAACATGTTATATTGATTAATTAATGATGTAAAATGACATTAAATTACGTAGAATTGATTATATGAGAAGTGTATTTTCACATTAATGTATATTTTAAAAAATAATATAAGAATTTAATTGACTTGTAAGATTTTTTAAGAGTTTTATAATCAAGATCTTAAAATTTGGATTTTAATTATATTATTAGAATTTGTAAAATTTAAGAAGACTTTATAGATTTATAATATTTTAAAGTGTTTTTAGCGATCATTCAAAGTTACAAGAGTAAATGAAAATTAATAAGAAAGAAAAAATATAATTAAATAAATACAATATAAATTAAAATATTTTAAAAAATATATTTAAAACTATGTTAGTCCTCAATCTCATCCAATAAATTTATCAAAGATACGTAGAGATGATTATCAATTCATTTGTATTTTTAATGTCGTTTTTAAGATACGCATTCTCTTGTAAACTATATCATATTCTACAAAGTAAAGTATTACATATTTTGAAATTGAGTTAAAATTGGTGTAATTTAAAAATTCAAATTTCACTAAATAATTTTTTTTTAAATTAGGGTAAAATATACTTTTGTCCCTTCAAGTTTTACAATTCATCAATTTTGACTCCCCTCTTTTGAAAATAGCTACTCTTACCTCCTTAACATTATTCCTTGTACCAAAGGTTAGAGTCTTTGATTTTGACTTGGGCAATTAACTATTTAGAATAAGTTAACGCTTATTTGGATTCATTTTTTAAAAATATGAACGAGCTAGCAAACGTGAAATTGAATTTAAAAAAAATATTGTCACATGTTGTCGAATCGTAGCATTTGGTTAGCAAAATCTAGGTTTTATTCTACAATTTCTTCATCTTATTGATAGACAGAATAAAATATGGGAAGAAGAAATCGCAACATAGGTTTTATTTATCAAATACTACCATTAAACAATAATACAAGTTTTTAAAAGAGAGATCACATGAACGTTGACCTAGATAAAATGAGTCTACATCAGCGTTGATTTGGTCAAAACTAAGGGGACAAAATCGTCGGACCATAAAATTTGGGGGTTAGAAGTGCATTTTAACCTAAATTTTATTATTTGAATAGGTAAAATAACATTAATTTTTATGAATGATTGTTTTCAAAACAAGAAAGATTGTTGAGGTTCTATGATATTTTCATAATAATTATGCAACAAAATATCATTTGGACAAGCTTTAAGAGTAAAAATATAGCTATATATTTTTGTAGAAATAAGAGGAAATAAAAAAAAACAATAATCTTATTTGTGTTAGGAGAAGAGAGCGAGAGAGAAATGAGGGATATGGAGAGAGAAGACAAAAATGTAAATACATTAGAGAACTAAAGAAAAAAATAATGAATGAAAAAAATGGATAAACAATAAATGATAGAGATGGTGGGAGTAGAGATATGAGACTAAAGAGATGTGAGCAAGAATAGAGATGGAAGGAGATAGTGATGAGAATACACCAAAGAAATAAGAAATGAGAATATATAGAAATCACATATGGTGAGAAAATATTTTCTTCCACTAAAAGTACACTAAAAAGTCTACCAAAATCCAACGAAATCCATTTTAGAAAATAATCAGTTAAAATTTGAAAGTTTTTGAATACCACAAAATTTTTTATAAGCTGTAAAAAGTCTTAATTGAAAACCTAACAACTCTTAGAATAAAATGTTTTCTAGCTTATTTACATTGAATTATTATTTGATAATTGAGTAATTTAGAGTAGTTTGCTTAGTTTATTTAAGAATATTAAATTTTAGTTTTAATTAGAGTAAAGCACAATTTTGTGCATTTATTTGTTGTTCGATTTTATATATTTGGATAGTGTGTGGGAGTCAGCAATAGGTGAAGTTTTAGATGGGGAAGTTGTTAAATTTGTCTACCAAAGACAAATATTTTTACTTATAATTATGAGTTGACTTTGTCTTTCAACATATATATTATTTCCCAAAAGAATTTAAATTTATACTTTAATAGTATTTTATTTTTGAAAGTTACCCATTAAAATTTTGTATTTATAATCTCAATTTTGTATAGGTATAATTGCTCTTATGGTCTTTTAGCTTAGTTTCAAATAACACTTCAGTCCTTTATTTATTTATTTATTTCTGATTTGGTCCTTTATTTAATTTTAAGTAAACAATTTGCTCTTTTATGTTTTAAAATGTTAACAATGTTATCCTTTTTTTTTACAAAAAATATCAAAATTTTCAAACAAAACTCATAAAATTAATTATTATCTTCAATATAATGCAAATTTCATCAAATTTATAACTCAAATCTTCAAATAAACTCATAACACAACAACTGCAATTCAACTCATAAAAACAATTCTACTCATAAAATACATCGATTATATATCCCAAAATTATAACAATATACACCACAATATCTATATTAGTTAGCATATTTATTAACATATGTTATGTCATGTCGAAATTCATCACCTATTAGAATATATTAAATCACAAATATCCTATAGACTTATATAATTTGTTTTTTACAACTTTGCCACAATTAATCATTTTTCAATTTTTTTAATATAAATAATTTTTTCAATAAAATTTAACTATTTCCATACATCCAAATTATATATGTAAGATCACAATTCTATATTTGACTTTGAGAACACTATTATATATTTGTTCCTACAAATATAGAGAAGATAAAGATGAATGTCTAATACAATTAGAAGAATAATTTTAAAATTTGAATTACAAAAGTACGAGTATAAAATTTTGAATTATTTGCATAAGATTAAAGTCCGGGTTCTGAATTGATTATTTGCATAGATCAATTTTTGTTAATAAAATTATAACTTAAAAGGTCTCTTATAAATAAGCAAGAGTAGTATTATTTTTAAAAAAATTATTGAAAATTTTAGAGTGGTTACAGTCCACCTGTCTTAACAAGTTCAGCCACTTATTTATTAATACTTTAATATTTCCATTAATTTAAATACATTTGTATGGTTCATTAAATATATGAAAACTTGTGACTTGAAAATAAATCTACAAGCGTGAGTAAGATGGTGGATTTGAATATAGAAAATTTGAGAGTTCGAAATCGTGGAGAGATATTGGAATCATGTTTGAATTTTTAATTGTTATTTAAGGTACAGGTTCAACATGGAGTGTGCCAATAATGTAGAATAAATAAACCGTCAAATTAATTAATTAATAATTACAATTTTCACTAATCGTGCTAACTAACTGAATGTAATTTCAAACCCAAACTCTCTTAACCTTACTAATAAGTCTATTTTTCACCTAATGCTTATAAGCATCTGGTTCGTTAATTCGTGCATCATAATCCCATTAGAAAGGTGTAAGTGCATCATAATCCTAATGCATTAAAAGGTAATTAATCCATTAATGACTACAAACCAGATGCATTGAAAATGTGTTATTAATACTTTAATCTTTCCATGCATTAAATATAATGTGTGGTTCATTAAATATATGATAAATTGTGTCTTGAAAATAAATCTACAGAGTGAGGGAGATGGTGGATTTGAATATGGAAAACTCAATGGAGTTGAAAATTGTGGAGGGAGGAATTAGAATCTTGTTTCAACTTTTAATTGTTTAGGTAGAGTTCAGGTTCATCATTGGGAGTGTCAATAATATAGGAAAAATAAACCGTCAAATTAATTAATTAATAAATAATTAAAAATTTCACGGATCGTATTAATTAACTGAATTTGTTTCTCAAATATATTAATTATATATAAATTTATAAGTCTACAATTCCGGTATAATGCTTATAAGCATCCAATCCATTAATTCGTGCATCAGAAAGGTGTTATTAATCCATTAACCTTTTCGTGCATTAAAAACAACATATATATCACTTATTAAATATAAGATAATTTGATCATACATTAAATGTAATTCATTCATCGAGTATGATACCGAGAAAATTAATATGAATTTCGAAAAACTAAGTATTAAATGGTTTTGAGTACTACACTTGGTATTTTTTAATTTTATTTTTATCATTGGATGATTTGAAAGGTATTAATAACTTTTGTTTTCTTTCATTTTAGTTTCCATTTTATTTTTTTTTCAATAATTTTTATTCAAATTTGATTACAAAAATCGATTTGTGATATCTTTTTTATTTTATCTATTGTTGTAGCACCTTTGGATTCAATTTTTTTTTTCAACGAAGCTAAATATCTTAAGCAATGAAGAAATATTGGACATAGTATATGGAATTCAACCCTCGTCATGTATGGTTTACTTAAATAATAGTCATTTTTTACATATATAATTTAGCGTTATACTCCTTATGAATCTCTTGACATTGTGACTTTTTGTAGGGAATTGCACGATTACCCGTAATATTTACTGAAGAATTTATTTTTTAAATGTGGGCAAAATTCAGTTATGCTTGAAAACTGAACCGAACCAAACTGAACTAGTTTTCAGTTCAGAAAAAACCAAACCGAACTAGTTTACAGTTTATAAAACTGAACCGAACTGATTCCATAAACCAGTGAACCGATTTAATACTCCAAACTGAACTGAACCGGTTTTAATTTATTTTTACTTGTACCAAATCGAATAGATTGAACCGTGCTATTTATTTCCTATATAACTTTTTCAGGGTTCTGATTCGCTACTGTTAAACCAGTCACGACCTTAACCCCATTCAAAGAACCATTGGGTTTCAACTCTGGTAGCTTCCATTCAGCCATCGTCTTCTCCTCTTCACTGGAACCCGTGACACAGTTTTCCATCAAATTCAAAATCTGATGTTTATGAGTTTCCTCTTTCATCCTTTGCGCAATTCTCGTGTAAGTTGAAAACCACTTCAAATCTTCTCCACGACGGCACGTGCATTCCATTCTTCTTCAAACTCTGCTTCGCTGCCTCTGTTACAATTTCCACGATTCTCTCTAAACGTTCGCACGTGCCAACGAATATGTAAGGAAGGTTCTGGAGAATCATTTTGTATACTTTTGTTGATCTTGCGATCTCGAATTCTGACTTGAAGTCGATGTCAATTATCAATCGTTTTGTATTTAACGTTAAGCTTCATTTCAATTTTAGGGTCCTAATTCTGATTTTAGGGTTTTGAGATTTTGATTGAGGTTTTGTTAAAATTAAAATTTAAAACTAAATTATGGTTACAGTGCACCTATATTTTCTAAAATCAGTTCAGTTAAAAAAACTGATTTTAAAATAAAGTTTGGTTTTTAATTTTTTTGAACTGATTTAGTATAAAAGCAGTTTGGTTCGGTTCAGTTCTATAAATCAGTTCAGTTTTTGGTTTTTTTGCCCACCCCTACTATTATTATGTTAGTTGATACAAGAAATAATTCTTTTGAGGTATTAGTGTCAAAGAAACAAGGAAAACTTTCTTTACATAAAGTTGGTATGCTCTGCTTGACTTTCTTAATCTTGGATGTTTTAGAGTTTGGGTATCATTGATGAATATGTGTCCCAATCAATTTGAAATGTATTTGAAGGACCTTTTTGTCTTGCTATAGATTAACCATAATCATAATCTAAATCCCTCAAAAACAATAAATTCGCATTCAATCCTTTATAAAGCTGAGAAAATGACAACCTTCATTGCATGTAAACTATAAAGAAAGCAATAAACATTAATTATTTGACGGCTATCTATTAACTATGGATTGGGGGATATGTTGTCAAATTAATGTCTTTTATCATTTAATTAATTTTTTTAGGTGACTAGACATTTATTGTTGTACAAATTCATGCTATGATATCAATGCATTTATAACTTTGGTACAATTTTAATACTTCATATAAGAAGATAATGCATAGTCTAATAAATTAGGAAGAGCTTTATTTATAGTAATTTGATTTTTAATAATTATTAGTTTTCTTTAATTTGAAATTGTAATTGTTTTAATTTAGATTTAATTGATGTCACGTGTAAGTAAAGATATTTTGCTTCATTATATTTAATTTATTTTAGAAAAATATAATGTAAGTTCAATATGGGTTTAGAGAATAGTGTCATTTATGACCTATTTAAGTTTAGAGATAGTTTTACTATAAATATGCATTTGTAACCTCATTGAGACAAATTTGAAATAAATGGGATTTTCTCTCATAAACATGGTGAGTGAAATGTGTCTCATCTTTCAGTTCTTGGGTTAGAGCTTACTTGAATCTTATCAGTGGTTTCCTTAACATTGTGTCGATTTTTTACTGCCCTATCAATGCTATTAATTTCAATTTTAGTGTTTTGTGTTTTTGAGATATTTGAAATTTTAGTTTTAATTTATTGCATTTTATTGAAAATCTTGTTCACTCGAGTTGCTTATTGTTTATATGTGTCATAATATGTGTATGAAGATTTATATGGGTGATTACTTGCGGTTATTTTGTTGAAATTTCGAGTCCTGAATTGTTGTTTTTGAGAAGAAGAAAAAATGGGTTTAGTTTCATCATCTTTTTTACTAGCAATTGTTTGATCCAAAATTTTACTCTCAAATTTGTTTTTGATATTATTTCTTCCATACATGTCCCATTTCTGGAAATTCAAAAGCTTAAATTGATTAGAGAAATGAAAGGAATTCAAATATGCAGAGAAAAATCTGAATAATATAAGTTCTGTGAAAAATTGATTTTGCATAGAAGCACTTATTGAAAAAAAAGGCCTTTTGCAAAAAAAAAAAAAAATCTAGAATTGTCCATAATGAAACATCAAACATTTGTGTATTCTTGTTACCTCTTTTAGGCATTGCAAGTTTGATTTTGATACCTTACCTCCCACATATTTGAATCACTTAGTCATTTAGTTCTAATTTTTCTTATTTCTTTGATAATCTACTTAATTGTGTTTTCATTTACTTAATTTTTCTTGTTTGTCATTGTAAATTCTCTTAATTTTGTCTTAGAGATTTCCTTCTTGAAGCTCTTGTGTTGATAGCTTTTGTGAACTTGTTACATTGTGTTTCAATTCTTTGATTTGGATTCTTGCTTGGGATCTTTTTAAGAATTTAAAAAAAGAGTTTGAATGGAAAAATGAAAGAGTGCACATCATTGAAAAAGCCTTCATTGAGTGATGATATACACGAGTAATATATTTCTTGAATGTAAACACTTAGTGAGTGGTGGGAGCCTTATTTTTATCTTCTTAACTTGTTCTTATTATTTGATTGATTATTATGGTACTCGTTGATTTATTGTTTTTGAAATCATGAGTGGAAGTGAATCAAACCCCATTTCTCTGAGAATCATTTATCTTATGGATCACTTTACAATAATGTTGAATACTTAAGTGAATAGAGAATAGTTTGTGAATCAAAGAGATATGAGATCTCACCACGAAAAATATTATCAAAATAAACATACTTTTGGAATTGAGAAAGAAAGAAAATATAAAAGTTCTGATGAGAAGGAAATGAGGTATGAAAGGAGATTTAGAAAAAAAGAAAGACGATGTGAAGATTATGATGAAGATGAAATGAGGTATGAAAGAAGAAATATAAAAATAAAAAGAAAGAATATATAAAGATTATGGTGAGGAGGAAATGATGTATAAAAGGAGAAGTAGAAAAAGTAAGGAGGCTTAGAGATTTTGAGAGGGATGATATGAGGTATGCAAAAGAGAAAAGACATATAAAATATAAAAATAAGGATCAAGAAAAAGAAAAGTATATCATATCATGAATATATTAGAGATTTTGTATTGGATTTGAAGTATGTGGAATATCTTTATGAAAATAGATATGCAAAGGAGGCAAGAAAAGTAAAGAAGTTAGTCTTGAGAGAGAAAGACAAGTCAAAGAAAAGAAAGATGTAGAGGAAAAAGATAAGTTAGCCTGGAGAGCGAAAGAGAAAATTAAAGAAAATAAAGAAGAAGAGTAGAAACATTTGAGAGACAAAGAACAAGAAGTTGACTCCAACTATTTGTCTAACTTTGATAATTCTCTTGTGCAAGTGTTTGAAGAAGTGTCTCTAAAGGAGGAATGTCATCAATACATTGACTTTGAAAGCAAAAAGAAAGATGATGGTAAAATTGAAAGTCTCTTTAAGCAAGAGAGTGAGGTGAATGAAGCAATATTAGTGTTTGAAGGTGATTCGTCAAAGGTTCCTTAAAGGGATGCTTGCAAGGAAATTATTGAGGCGCTATTTTTTTTCTGTGATGAAGTGAATGTCCATAAGACTCAACTTGATTTGAAGTCTTTGAAAATTCAAAGTAACATACTATTTGCCACAAATTTCAATCAAAAGAAGGTCAAGTTGGTCATGACTGTCAACTTCAAAATGTATAACTTTGTCCCCATGTTTAGAATTTTTTACCTTTACCATAAATGTGATAAGATGTTAATTGTTCAAGATGAAAATGTATTTCACCGACTTATCACATTTGATGATTTTTCCAAATTTCCATTTAACCCCGGTGGATATGATGAGCTTGTAGTATATTTGGATTCTTTCTTCATGTACGGTATAATAGAGCTTAAATTTGTGGTCGAATTTCTTTAAGAAGAAGAAAATGATAAGGACCTCAAGAGCATGAAGATGATCCATATTTTAATAAATTAGGATTAACTTTATTTATTGTAATTTGATTTTTTATAATTCTTAGTTTTCTTTAATTTGGAATTATAATAGTTTTAATTTACATTTAATTGATGTCATGTGTAATTAAAGATACTTTGCTTTCTTACATTTAGTTTATTTTAGAAAAATATGATGTAAGTCCAATATAGGCCAAGAGAATAGTGTCAATTATAGCCCATTTCAATTTAGAGATAGTCTTACTATAAATATGCATTTGTGACCTCATTGAGACAAATTTGAAATAAATTAGAATTTCTCTCATGAATATGCATTTGTGACTGTAACACCTCAAATTTTATTATAAACTATTTTATTAATTAAATAGCATTTTAGATAATTAATGTGGTGCTAAAATTGTTTTAGAATATATGTTGATTATTTTTATCATTAATTTTCTTTATATGAGTATTTTCTATGATGTGTTAATCTGTACATATTTGTTTAAATGAGTGATGTAAATAATAAATATTTTATTTTATTATTTTATATATTTTTATAAAAAAATAATAGTATATTAGTGTAAATATTTAAAAAAAAATAAGATTTATGCGATTTTACGTGTATATGTGAGTTGATAATTAATATCATATTTTCTTGTGTGTTTGACTAATATTAAATGTGCACTTAATTATATTTAATTATTTCTAAAGATATCTTATTTTAATTATTTATTTTATAAATAATTATCTTGAGATAGTAGTAATATTGTGTTTGATTTTGTTTATTTTTATATACTTATTTTGGAATTGTGATTTTATATATATATTTATTACGATTTAGTAGTTAACATAAAATATTGTTGTTATATTTATTTTATAATTTTGACTATTCTCTAATGATATATTATTATAACGTGAGTATTTAAAAAAAAAATAAGTATAATTATAGTGATTAATTTGGATATGAGAGTTTGAGTTGTTAATAATATTTTTTTTAAGATTAATTATTTTAATTATTTTAGTTACTCTAATTTATCATATATTATTTATGAAATATTAGTAATGTTTTATTAATGAGATTGTGTTTAAAACAAAAATAATGTTGAAAAAAAATAGTATTGGTAATTGTTGATTATATTACAAAAAAAAAAAATTAAAATGTGTTTAATGGGTCAAGGCCAAGTAAAACCTCATTAAAGAATAAAACAAAAACAATAAAATAGAGGAAGAGAAAGGCATTCCCACGACAACTACTGCTCCCAAGAGGAAAATTGACACTGGCGATCATAATTGTCTCAGAAAATTTTCTCCATTTCCGTCTAAATTTCAGTATGTTATTTTATACATTTAGTTAGTCTGTTAAACATAATTTTCCAGATTTTTAACAATCTCAATTTTACTCTAAAATACCTGACTTCTCCGTTTGTAGAATTCGTTATTTTACACCGTTCACCTTCACCGTAAGTTCGATTCGAGTGAAACCAACGCCAAAACGATCGTGTGAAAAGTGGCTATATTATCCACACATTAGTTTTCTGATTTATGGTAAGTTACCTTAACCGAATTTCGAAATTTAGTTCTTGGAGTCTCTTCTCATAATTTATTTTTAACATTTACTCATAAACTGTCGAATTAGATCGATTGAAGGGAAAAAAGTCAAAGAATAAAAGGTTGTTTGCTCATTCAATCGTATTCGTGTGTGAAAGCATCAAAATAAGATAAGGGGTGAGATAGTGTTTGAATTCACGAGTATAATATAATGTGAGATGAACGGGAAAACCGTATTTCCCAATAATTCATTCGGGGATCGCTACGGATGGCAGTAGCCATTTGAGTGATAAATTGATTAATGTAAAAATATGGGAATTGTGAGATTAAAATGTGGAATAGAAATATTTATAAGGTGCTGATTGATTTAACTTCGTTAAATGTGTGGTATTTGACATTATTGTGATGTTTGATTTATTTTTATTAAATGTGTGATATTTGATAGGCTAAATTATATCTGTGGTCCCTTAACTTAATTTCAGATAACGTTTTAGTCCTTTATCTTTTTTTTTTTCCCAATTTAGTCCTTTATTCCTAACAATATCAAATAAAGTATGAAAATATGAGTTTATTTGAAGATTTGTGTTACGAATTTGATGAAATTTGTATTATACTGAAGAATATAATTAATTTTATGAGTTTTGATTGATTTTTTTTTTTGAATTTTTATATAAAAAAGGATAACATTGTTGAAATTTTAAAACATAAAATATCAAATTGACACTTAAAATTAAAATAAAGGACCAAGTCGGGAAAAAAAAAGATAAAGGACTAAAACGTTACCTGAAATTAAGTTAAGGGACCACAGATGTAATTTAGCCTATTTGATATTATTGTGATATTGGATGTCGAATGAATTTTATGTATATATTTGATTAGACGTGTTTATATGATGTGATAATAAAAGGTGGATGCAATTTTGATAAGTTTATGTGATTACGATGATGTATAATTAATAATAATTATGTTATAAATTTGTGAAAAATTTATGTGATGATATATGACTGATGATAGTGATACTATGAAATTGTGATGAGTTTATGTGATGAGATATGATTAATGGTAGCGATGTTGTGAATTTGTGATGAGAATAATGAAGTAACCCCATAGTTGATGAAATAATTGTGATTCCAATTTGTGTTTGAAATGACGGTCTTAATAGAGTATCATAAGCTAACGAGGGGAGGAAATAAATATTGAGAATTTTTGTGAAGTGAAGATTATTTTGTCATCATATAGGTAGGGCCTAACAAGCCTAGTGATTCCGGGGAAGTACAACTGAATGAGTCTGATCGTGGCGGTCTACTGTTGAGCCTTAAGGCAAGATTGTTAGACCTTGGAGGTATTCGGGTGGGGAATTCCTAGGTGACTTGGAGGTAGCACTCTAAATGGCGGGAGCTACCACACAACACACGTTTACCTCGACTGTTACGTATATGTGTCTCGGGTTGAGTTGAGGGGATCTATGAGGACAGAGCCAATTTGAATTGTCCGTCCACCGGGATGGTAGCATAGTATCAAACCGCCTAATCAAGTACTTCAGAGTTAGAATGGTACCACATTGTGAAGTAGAGTCTAAGCTCATGCGTTGCATTGCATCTTATTGTGATTAATATGTATCGTGTGTGGTGATAATTTCTCTTAGACGATTTGATGTTATAGTGAAACTTATTTATTTTCCTTGAGTGATTTTGGCTTTTTAATGTGATATTTTCTTGATGGAATGTTTGCGTAATGATACGATTTTATTATGATTGTTTGTGTGTTCTTCTTACTTGTATTATACTGTCATCATGATTTCAAAACTCACCTCCTTCGTTGTTTGTGTTTGACTGGCTTGGCCATGCGTTTGCGAAATCGTAGTTATTACAGGTTAATGAGTCTTGAAGTTCAAGTTTGGGAGAAAACCCGCTCTGATAGGTGATATCGGGAATTAAGAGTTGTAATTTTTATTTTAGTTATGTAATTACAAATGGCTTTTTATTTGAAAACCTTAGTACTAGTGAGTTTTTCGAATAAAAATAAAAAGGCTTAATTGCACTTGTGGTCCCCCTATTATAGGTGAAAATTGAAAGTAGTCCCCCTATTTTGTTTCTCCCCAGTTTTAGTCCCCAAACAGAATTTGAGTCCAAATCATGATGAGTTGTCATTTTTTTAATGACGTGTCAATAAAAAGCTGATGTGGCAGACACATACGTGGAATAAACTTATTATTATATTATTTCTGATTAAAAAATATAATTTATATTTTTAAAAATCATTATTATAATTGTTAAAAATCATTATTACAAATAAAATTTATTTGTTAAAATTAAATTAAAAGAAAAAACACCTAAAATCAAAAATCCTAAACAAATCAAAATCAAAAGGATTCACTCATGAACCCTAAAATCATTGTTCTTCAATTAAAGTAAGCAAAAGAAAAGTGAAATCAATTCTGATTATCATTTCTCTTCCCTGATCCATCTCCTTCTCTATCTTCAAGCAACCTTCCAGTTTCTCCATCAGGTTGTGAAACCTTCTTCTGTGCCTCTTTAGCCTTAAGTGCCT